>NW_020291395.1:0-104051 GCF_003184745.1 Aspergillus uvarum CBS 121591 | reverse complement strand
CCCCCCCTCTTCCTCCTCTCTCTGTCCTTCTTTCACAGCCGCCATCGCTCCGGTTTCCCACTCTTCGACTCGCACCTCAAATCACTTTTTGAGTGGCATGAAAGGTCGCGCGCCTCTCCCGGTCCCCTCCGGTCCTCAACCACTCCAGAACGGTCATTCCCGCAATCCCTCCGGCCTCGACATGGCTGCCCGCAGTCCTCCCAATCAAAGCAGTAAGTCATGCATGTCTCCTCCCCATCCCCCGCCAACCGATCTGCTCCCTTCTGCCTCCCCCCTCCTTCTCCCTGGCTCCCCGCGCTGCTTCTTGTACAGCATCATAGAGGGATTTGGACTCGGTTTGTTTCCTTTCACTTGTGCTCCTCCCGTCATTGACTTCATTACACCTTCCCCCCAAGGATGATCAATCGCTAACGCTTGTATAACTGTCCCAACTCAGATACCAAGCATGTGCCTTGCAAATTCTTCCGCCAGGGTGCTTGCCAGGCCGGGCCTGCATGTCCCTTTCTTCACTCCACCGATGCAGCAATAGACTATGCGCCTTGTAAATATTTCACCAAGGTACTAGATAGCTCGGCCGCCTATCATGAGCCTTATGTGTTCCAGACTTCCCTCCGACGGCTGACAGCTTGTGCTTTGGATATAGGGTAACTGCAAATTCGGAGCGAAGTGTGCGCTGGCGCATATTCTGCCCGACGGCCGACGTGTCAACCGCCCCAACCCAGGGATGGGACTGGGTGGTGGTCACCTAAATTTGGGTGGTCGTGTTAATCCGCAAGCCTACGTGAACCAGGATTCTGCTTTGACCAACTCTGTTTTGTCGCAGCAGCGGATGAACGGCCATGATCCAAGATATGCCCCTCAACTTCCGCCCCAGTCACCACCTCCGCAACAGCTGCCCTATGATGCGATTCCTACTATCGATACTGGACTGACATCCGACACTAATTCCAAGTATGGGTCGCCTGTCGACGATATACGATATCCGATGTCGCCGGATCACCGCCATCTGACTGCACTGGATGCTCCTCTTCCCGCGTCGTTTGACAGCCAAGGCATTTCGCACGCGGCTCGGTATGGCCCGGTTGCGGCTTCCATGCCCTCGAAGTTCGGGTTAGAACTGTCGCCTCCAGCACAAAGAATGGGCGCACCATCAGATGCCCTGCGAAATCTTCGGGACACGGCTTACGGATCCGATCTCAGGAAATCATCTTTCATTGGGTCATCGCCTCCTACCCTACCAGAAGATGGACTGGGCCCACGCTTCCTTCATTCCCAACGCCCCATTAAGACACGGATGCTCTCGGCAAGTGTGCCACGACCCACCGCTCTGGATGACTGGGACGATAGCAATTTTCCAATGGAGGAAGACTATCTGCCGATCAACTTACACGACGATGTTCTTACCCCGCAGGAGCGACTTCGACGCCTCTCGCGCACCGATCATGATCTGAGTTCCAGCCATCGGGAGCTCAGCGGATTGGGCATGACTGGCACCAGTTTCTCCAAAGTGGGCTCTCCCTTGGCTTCCAGCCCGTCCCGATTCGGGGCTTTGTTTGCCAAGCAGCGGCAGAAGCGAGAGGAAGACGCCCATGGTAGTACGTCTCTGACACACATTGGCTCACCTTTGCGCGAGTCTTCGTTGAACCTAGGCACCAGCCCAAGCCTGGGCCCAATCGGCAGCCGGCAGATCTCTGGAGACATCTCTCCGTTCGTGTCGAGTGCCCCTCGCCAACCGTCGATGTCCATGATTTCTCAACAGCTCAGTGGCATGTCTCTACACCCCGGCCCCCCTCGCCATTCGGCATCTGCAGGCCCTAGCAGCCGTCTGGACCGTACCATCTCATCGCCGGTCAGCACCAGCAAGATTGACGAAGAGCAAAGTGACTTGGTTTTCTCCATGGAAGAAGAGGAGAACAACAAGCGAAGCAGCAGTTCTTGGGATTCTCACAAGGCAGATTCAAATGACGATGAGCCGACTCCCGCGAACAACCCAGAATTCCAGTCTTAACTCGTTGAAACATTATCGCACTTCAATCTACTACCGCTACCGATGCCTAATAATCGACTCTATGCCCCATCAATCCTATCAATGGAAAGAAAGGAATCGAACTTGTATTTGGGAACCTAAATCTACCAAGCCTTTTCGCACAGAAGAGCTCAAGCTAGCATCATAGGTGGGTACCAGTTCATGCCCCTGTCTAGTTATGACGTCATTCAAGATTACACAAAAATGTTGGAGGGAATTTTTCATAGAACTGTTGAATTTTTTCTGGAGTTATACTGCATCTGCCTCTGATGTTCGCCATTGTGTTGCATTATATGATCTTTTAGACAAGTGATGTTTTGTAACGAGGCCGGGTTGTCCCTAATTTTGCTTGTAACTCCCCACTTGGTCTTTTCCCTTATCATTCTTCACTATCCTGGCCTTTTGGGGTCTCCCACTGTTCATTACGCCATATCACTACCTTACATGGCACATCCAAATTCCGACAAAAAACAACATGCACAAGGTCGATTGGCTGTTCTTTCGGGGCAGCAGTATGGTTATTATTATCTTCACCTAGTGTACATTCTTACTTGCATATATCACTTCCCTCTTCCAAGCATGCTTTTCTCGCACGATCTGTGCTTGTTCTACTTCTAGGTTATCGGCCTGCAGCCAGCAGTCAATATGGTGTTGAGGGTTACGCTCCTAGCTCTTTTGCTATGTTTCTAGGTTTGTATGTTCTGTTTTCATTTTGATGATTCTTCTCATTGTTCTTTTGCTTGCGAATTCAATTCTGAAATTTCGACCACGTATTTTTATGAAAAGATGGGTCATTCATTAAGCGTACGAAATCTGCCTGTCCCTTCTACAATTTCCTCCAATGGAACTGATTCCATCGAGATGCCATGAATTGTCGATGTAGCAGGGGGGGGGAGAAAGAAGCAGACATACAATGACTATTTGGGACGAGATAAGCATAACTATGATCACCCTGGTCATAATTGATGAGACTTGTCATGGTATACATAAATAGCTCATAGTACTTCCCAACGCCCAATTCAGAAATTCGCCATATTAGCCACGATTCACTCGACAAGAGCACTCTAGTTTGTGTTCGATCCGCCATTTCGAATGCACGCCGAGTAGTCAACAGTGGGTCATAAGGAAGTGTTCCTTTCCGTCAGCTTTTCGTGTCAACATCAGACATGTACATGGCACTGCCTTTGAGGCTGACAAACGGTGCGTCCTGTGAGTGAGATTGTATATGCGCTGTCTTCTCTTGCGAGACTCGATCGGCTATTCTCCGCTGCTCGTGTGCCTTGATCTCTGCTCGCCTGACACTTTCTCCTTCGTTTTGATACAAAATCTCATAAAGCTTGTCTGTGCCTGCCACAATTTGACTTGTCATGGTGTCCCAAGCCTTGACTGTGAGCATCTCGACTTGAGTTGCAAGAGCAACTTTCTCATCTGCTCGCCGGCGCTTGACGATTAATGCCTGTCCCACTTGATCCTGCGTCCCTTTGCGTTTCTTGGTCTCGACTAGTCTGCGCCGCTCCTCCTTTGCGGCCAGATACTTGAGAGAATGTCCCAGTTTCTGCTGGTAGGAAGAAATGATGTCTAGCGGCGGGGTCGAGAAGAAGAGGATATGACCTTGGTCATCACAGTGGAACTGTTCGCGGACATTTGCGGGTATGGCAGCGTTTGCAGTATCACTCAGATGGAAGACTTCAATGGGACGAGGAGCATTAGGATTGAAGGTTGTCACCGTAGACCCATGTAGACGGTTCCCTTGATACGGCATGTAAGGTGTTGATTGGGCGGCCGAAAAATGATGGGACACAACCGGAGCTTGGTAGGCGCTAGGGTGTGGGGTCTGCGGCACGAACCCGCTGGAGCTTCTCGGTAACCCATGCTGGGAGGGCTGAGTCGGAGGAATCTGGGGCTGAGAAAAAGCCATCGGCGGGCCCGGGGCTGGCGAGCTCTGAGTTGGAGGTATGGCTACAGCTGGCGAGCGAGCCGTAGCAGGTAATGCGCTCGCCGCGGCGCCCGTGCCTTGACTCTCTACACTGGACCGCGGAGGGATTTGGCTGATTGATGACTGCCGAAGTGGAGCTGAGGGCAAAGCTGGCTGTGGTAATGACGGGGGTGGGGAAGGCGTGGGCTCCGGAGGTGGTGATTCCTAGAACCCAGAAAAAAGGATCAGTATCTATTTGTATTTTTCTTTTCACTCACAATTGACGCCAAGTGAAATGTTTGAGGGGCCCTACGTTCTCATCACGCGGGCGGCGATGAACCGCGCCAACAACAGGCGGTGCATTCTCAGCTCCCCATGTTGGCTTTGGAAGTTCATCGGTTTCCTTTGCATCCGTTCTGAGCAAGTGTTTGATGGGGCTTGGGATCTTCTTGATCCGTCGGGGAAGTTCGAACAAGTCCATCTCGTAGTCCTTTTCCCTGACCTCATCGGGGAGACAACTAGCCCAAGTCTTGATCTTGTTCAATTTATGCTTCTCTTCATTGTAGCGGGCTTCGCAAACGTAGACATCTTTGTTGGGAGGTAGGCCTCGAGGCCGTCCGCGATTGTAACGGGTGAAGAACATGACAAAGCATCTATCAACAATCTCTTCAACCCGATGGTCGCGGTATTGTCCTGTCTTCACCACCTCGTTGGGGTAGAAGTGTTTCTCCACATGATGGACCGTTTGTTCGGGGCGATAATACCAACAAGCATTGACCCATTTCTCTCCCTCTGAATCCTGCCATGTACGATATATTTGCGCCACAATAGGCTTCGTCACGTCATTAAGGTTCTGGATATGGACCCAATCGCCAACCCTCCATAGTTCCGACTTGTGAAGAATTCCGTCCGGCAACGGCAAACGTCCATCCTCCATCAGGTACTCGCTGTCTGGCTTCTTCTTCTCAAGGTCAGCAAGCTTGCGTGCTTCCAATTGCAAATCAACGGCATCCTTGTAGATCTGACTGTCGGGTTGATTATAGGCCTTCGCGTTGTTAAACATGAGTTCCATGTCTCTCATGAAATGATCTACCGAATTGTATTTCTTTCTTTTCGACTTGCGCTTGATGATATCGATGGCAATCGGTTCCTTGGTTTCGACATAGTAGTCCGGATACATGGCCTTGTCGGGTAAGCGTTCGAAATGTCGCACTTTGAGCTGATTGTTGGGCCCTTTTAGCTTTCGGATGCCCTTTAAAACGGCTTTGATCCTTGCCTCCATAGGGGTATCGACACGCGGCGGTCTGCCTCTTTTCTTCCTTACTTCCGGATCATTGGACTTTTGGCCATCGTCTTTCGCCGTATCACGTTTGCTGCCTGCACGAGGTCCCCTTTTCTTTTTGCGTCGACTTTCTTCATCGGAATCCTCTTCTTCATCGTCGTCGTCATCATCATCATCTTCCTCCTCATCCTCTTCAGGGAGAGGGTCTGCTTCAGGGATCTCCCCAAGGTCGGGGAGTTCGGCATCCTCTGCGGAGATAATGCCTTGTTTCACCAACTTCTCAAACTCGGCGACGAAGACATCCTTGATGACTAGTGCATCTTCGTAAGCCTGAGACTTAGGGCGGTTATAAGTCTGTGCATTATGGGGGATCTAGTGCCAAAGCCATGTCAGTTGCTGCCAAACATTACTCCTTGTGGAACAGGCACGGGATTGATGCATGAATCACAAGATAATGATAGTACTACATACCAGTGCGCAGTCGCGCACGAAGTCAGCGAATTCCTTATATTCACGTTTGTTGATCTTCTGCTTCAGAATGCTGAGTGCCATCGGCTCCTTAATAATGTCATAATAGTCAGGAACGAGGCGCTTATTGACGCTGCGTTGGAACAGTTTGGACGGATCATGGCCACTGCGTTGATGGTGAAGTGGTCAGTTAGCTAGCTGAAATGCTTTGCGGGGGGGGGGGGGGGGGAGATGCGATACAAAGCGCACAAATGGCGAAATGAAGCTGCGACAAGAAAGGCCGGACTCACTCCTCTTCTCTGAACTCGTAAATTGCCATGACAACATCCATCATAGATCTGTATTGTTCGTCGGAAACAGTGCTAGTTGCGACCGAGCCATCGCGTTTGCCATCGCCTTCGATGGACTTCACCGGCTCCTCAGCAGCAGGTTGCGCTTGCGACGGCTCGGAGATGTTTGTCTCCATCTTTCAAGATAGCCGCGGCCACGGAGAGAAGGACCGCAAATCAGGACCAAGCCGAATGGATTGAACTACCACCAGCGTGAGACAAGATTTTGGATTCAGTAAATGAGGGTGATATGAGGGGGATGCGACATAGAATAAGGAGAGAGTGCACAAAGAAGCATGAAGGAAGGACGAGATCACTCACCAACTATGCTGAGTCAGCCGATGTGTATCATAACAGCCCAATTACGGTATTACCGCTTTCAAGGATAGAACAAGACTGTCCCCTACTATAAGATACCGTTTTATAAGTAAGTCTGCACACTGATCAAACCACATAGCCAGCGAGCGATGTATCGTGCCCTCTACTCCGTAGGGATATAGTGTAGGATAAAAACTCGATTAATATAGATTATCTTGTATCCTTCGCCCCCGCTGGTTGTACTGTACTATAGTCTATCTCTCATATCAAATAAGAGTACCGATACAGTTCAGGCTTTGGCTGCACAATTTCGGCTCCGAGCCTCCACGCTGCTTAATTGGTGGCTGGTATCTCCTCTTGATGAAATAGAGCAACATCCTCCTGCATTCGCCCAACAAGAAAGCTTTTTGACTGTTTGACTGAACTGAAATCAATTATAAGTTACTATCAACTAACCTTCAACTGATAATTGACTAGTACCCTAGTGCCGAATTTGATCGTGCAGCTTGCCGCCAGCGACTTCAGGAGATGCGCACCCTCCAGCCATGCCCCACCTTCCAGTGAATCAGGGAAAAGTTACCTGACCTACCTCAACCTACCTATATAAATGCTTATCCATAAAACTCATAGCAACATCTGAGCAACCCAGACTAGTGCGACAAGGCTATTTTTCCCAGCTAGTGGTCAAATGCCATCTAGATATACACATACTGATGCACACTCACTCACTCACTCACAAAAATCTATCACCCGACAGATCGAGGACTTATTCTTCTGTCTTCGCTTTGAGCCACAATGAGAATCCGCATACGCGGCCCGACGGGACAATCGACCGTCTCTCTAGATGACGATGCAACTGTCGATGTACTTCGCAGACAAATCACAGATTCGACCGGATTATCAGATTACGACGTGAAATATGGGTATCCACAAATCAAGCCACTCTCATTAGAGGGCTTCCCATCTAACCAGAAACTATCCGACCTGGAGATGACTCTGAATGGGGAACAATTAATTGTCACGAGGAAAGAAGGCAGCTTACCCTCTGACACGAGCCGCGATCAATACAAGACTGCTACTGATCGGCAACAGCCGTTCACCGGGCTGCTCGCTGAGAAGGCTCTGAATGAGGGCTCCGATGACCCGCCGGAGATTCCATCACCGGAACATCATGGTACCTTCGTCCTCCGGATCATGCCTGACGATAACTCATGCCTATTCCGCGCCATCAGTAGCGCGACCATGGGTGGGGTGGATGTGATGACTGAGCTACGATCTGTTGTTGCCCAGACTATACAGGCAAACCCGGACCTATATACCGAGGCGGTGTTGGAAAAGAAGCCGGACGACTACTGTCAATGGATCCAGAATGAGGGCTCCTGGGGAGGGGGAATCGAGCTCAGCATATTGAGTAAACATTTTGACATCGAGATCTGCTCGATTGATGTGCAAACCCTGCGGGTCGATTCATTCAATGAGGGTCCCTCAATGCGGTGCATCGTGGTCTATTCGGGGATCCACTACGATACTATTGCCCTGTCACCTTCAAGTCCGCCGTATACCCATGCAGATGTCCCTGCAGAATTTGATACCAAAGTTTTTGACGCCAACGACCCTCTGGTCTTGGAAAAGTCCCTGGCCTTGTGTAAGGTTCTGCATGAGCGGCATTATTACACAGATACTGCCGGGTTTCGTCTGCGCTGCAATACGTGTGATAGGACTTTTGTGGGCGAAAGAGGCGCTACACAGCATGCAGAACAGACTGGGCATATCGATTTCGGAGAGGCTAATTGAAAGCGATGAGAATCCTCGCCGAGTATCGACTTACGTACGCTCCGCAGAAACTTAGACTTGAAGCAGCTTGGCACCTATTGCCACGATCAACCCTTACTCGTCACTTGTGGCCAAGTAGACACTCTGCCACCCTGAATATCGTTTGCTTCAGACCTCGAACTCTCGTAAGCGTTGTCTGGAATTAGTGGTCACGAGTCGTGGGGTTGTTTTCGGCTTCTTTATACGTTTCTACCCTCGAGTCACTCATTCTGATTCTTCTGGTAACGGACTCGAAAGGTGTATGGGAAATTTGAAGGTGGCCCGGTAGCTGGTAATCTTTTTGTGGTGGAGCGCCGGTGCTTCAAGAGTACTCATTGCCATTACCGTACTTCTGTCGCCCCCATCAAGGAAATCATATCATTGCTACCTCATCTGCTGCATCATCTGCCTCATCATCATCCTTCTCACCCTCCTCGCCGGTATCTCCGCTATCATCCGGATTACCACCCCACTCCACGTCGTGATCTATGGGATCAGTGAAGAATTCGTGTTGCAAGGCCTCTTTAGCACTGAAACGCTTGGAAGGGTCCAGCTCCATGAGTCCAGCCAAGAGACGGGTGGCTTGTTTTTCACTCTCAGTCAGCTCCTCCACGCAACTCGCCCATTTCACCAGCTTCTCCCAGCTATAACCCTTTTCTCCTATAGTTGGGATGTTGGTTTCGAAAATCTGCCCATGCATGGCTGCCGCCATTTTCATGCGGCGTGTGCCAAAGATGCTTGCCATCTCAATCATAGCGTCGACATCATCGGCTGAGTTGAAAAATGGAAATCGTCGACCGAGCAACGTCAAAAGAATTACGCCAGCTGACCACATATCAATCTTGGTAGTTTGTGAAGTGCATTTGAAAAGCACTTCGGGTGCGCGGAATCCCCGGGTTCCGGCTCGATTGGCGCGCCTCGAAGGCCGGGAGTCGTTCTTTGGGTATCCCACAGATGTATTATTCAGAGACGAGGCGCAATTAGTATAATAATAGCTCTGAAAGAATCGACTGCGACGTATCTGGCTAGAATTCGCACACAAGCAAGTACCAGTGTACTCCGAGCCCTCGCGCTGCGAGAGTGCATCAGCAATCGAAGCACGTGCCATGGGCGACTGTGAGAGCGACTGTACTTACTTCTGCAAGACCGAAGTCCACTAGTACACCTTCTCGGAGTTCAGGATTGTAAAGAAAGTTACTGAAAAGCCAACGCGATGGTCAGTACCTTATCAGAGGCGCCGAAAGGTCCAAGGCAATGGAGCTGGGCATCGGAACGCATGTTCTTACGTCGGCTTTATGTCACGATGGAGAATGTTATGCTTGTGGACGGAATGTAAAGCGGTAAACAAGGATCGGAAGTAATGTCGCATGTCGGCAACCATGAATGTACGATATTGGATACGGAAATCGGTGTGCGGAAAGAAGGGCAAGACTGCTACGACTTGATCCTGATAGCGGAACGCAGTGATTAATGGACATACTGATCGACAACCCCGAAGATCATGCAGTAATTCAAGTTCGTTTTGAATGCGTAGCGGACTGCTTGTGACATAAATCTTCTTCAAAGCAACGTATCGTGGTCTTCGTCGTTTCGCAGTGAATATGCGATTGCTTTCTCCCTCGACCCGGCGTCGCTTCGTTGAAAGGCTGGTCAAGTTACCGTCTCGGATGTCCTGGAATGTGTCCCAGTCATTTTGATAGTGGTCGTAGAGAAGATCCTCCGCTTTGTAGACAGTCGAAAAAGTCCCTAGTTGAGGTTTATACCGAGTTAGAGGGTTCTCAGACACCG
Source organism: Aspergillus uvarum CBS 121591 (assembly GCF_003184745.1). Lineage (NCBI taxonomy): Eukaryota > Fungi > Ascomycota > Eurotiomycetes > Eurotiales > Aspergillaceae > Aspergillus > Aspergillus uvarum. Next base: position 94,113 of record NW_020291395.1, on the reverse strand, counting down.
CCGGAAACATCGTAGGATAGCAAGTTAATTCGCACCATACCTTCACCTATTCGATTGACCAGCCGAAAGCGATCAGATATCCCTGGGAATGTGTCTTCCAATCGCTTCATGTCCTCTTTCACGGAATCGTCAACGTCTTCCTCATCATGAGGATCAAATTCTTCCAGGCCATCCTCATCTGGCATATTCTCCAGGGACGACTCGCTATTCGTCACGACCCCATCCCGGTGTTCATAATCGTAGACTGAGCCAGATGGTTCTGGCCGCTGAACACCAAAGAGTTCAATCGGCGCTGCTTGAAAGGCGGACATTGCACCAAAGGGCGCAGCGATGGTTGGCGCGACTGCGGAAGTCTGGACCGAAGATTAGTCCGTATGTTATGCTGGCATGCAAACAGGTTCAATTCTGAAAGAGAGGAGTGATGACGAAGAGAGCACACAGCTTCTCGTGTTGGCAATTGGTCTATGTTTCGTCCCAGGTTGATACTGTACTTCGTCAGGAATCGGAGGCGGGGGGGGGATTGGTTTGGTCAGAGATGCTTCTGGGCTGCTCAATCCACCGTCTCAGGGCAGCGGTACAGAATCACCCGTTCCGGTATAATTAGTGAGTTGTTTGTTTATACGTAGGTATGTACTTGTAACGGGAAGCCCGAGTGTGCCCGGGTTTCCAATTGTACGATACATACCGCCTACCCAAGGAGGCAAATATGGTACGTGTCACCGGTAACTTATCGCGTTAGAAATCCTATTCAATCTGATAATATTGTGACTATGTATCCCGAAAGCGCGGACGCAGTGTGCCCTTATCAACACCCAAATGGGAAAAATACAAACAAACTACGGGCTCACGCCCGCCTGTCGCCGCCTGGTTTCTCGGGCTCCTCTTTTCCCCCTCCCGTCCTTCCATTTCCCCACCTGAAGTATCACCAACCCTCGCAATAAGGATCCCTCCTTCACCTTGCCCTCTCTCATCCACATAAGTCGCGTGTCCTGCGAGGACCTCCCTCGCTCGTCACTCAACATGGAAGATCGCATTCAGTTCGACATTAATAAGTCGCTTAAATTCTATTTGAGCGATCCCGCCTCCGTGCCTACGCTCGATGCCGATCCCGACTTGCTAGACTGCGAAACCGACCCAGATCAATTGTCACCCGTCGTTATCGATAATGTTCTTAATCCGATCGTGGATGCCGTTGCTGAACATCCAGAAGGCCTCGCCAGGGGATCTTTCTATGATTCATTGCAATTCCTCTTGAAGTACGCCCTGAACGACCAGCACCTTCTCTGCCCATTTCAAAGTTGTTTGTTGCCCGAGGGTCTGGATCTGAACTTTTATATTCCCACAGATACTCCGTCCTTTCCCCCACCCGCACTTTGAGCAAACTCCTCGATCTTGTCGTTTCCGGCCTCTCGGTAGAAGCAGATATTATCCATGGCGATCTCGAATCTGACGAGCAGGACGCCATCCAGCAGCATAAAACCTTATTGGAGATGTACGGGTTTCTACTGCAATGGGCCCTTTCGGCTGTTGAGCTCAAAGCTGCTGAAAGGCCAACGGAGGCTGCTCCTGCCAGGAGAGGCGCAGGCAAATCTACCAAATCTAAGGCTAATACCAAGGATGGAAATTGGGACTGGACAGCACAGATTCAAGCCGCAATGGAAACCATGTGCAAAGTGATGAAATTGAAACTGGGCAGGATTTTCTTGACAACTTCAGACCGTGATACGTTCATCAACCTGTTCACCCGCTCGATCTATCTGATCCTGGAGAGTGAGCACCGCGTTAAGAGCATGAGCATTCGGATGCATGCCTTCAAGGTCCTCTGCATCGCGGTGAAACACCATGGACATGCATTTGGTGGGTTTTCGACTTGAAGCCCATAGTTACCGCTAATACGAACGTCTAGGGGCCCAGACATCTATTGTACAAAGCCTGACATATTTTGAGCACTTGTCCGAACCGATGGCAGAATTCTTGCACATCCTCGCCGAACAATATGACTACCCCCAACTCTCGGATGAGATATTAAAGTATATTTTCGCTGTCTTGCCCATCTTGTGCATTTACTGACGGAAGCTAGGGAGCTTGGGAACAAAGAGTTCAATTCCAATGATACTCGCGGACCGAAATCTGTGTCTTCTTTCATCATCAGACTCTCAGAGCTGGCACCTCGGTTGATCATCAAGCAGATGACTCTCTTAGCTAAACAGCTAGACAGCGAGGTTCGGCCTCTCAGGAATCCGGCGAGGAGGCTAATACTCTAACACTTTCATTTTTCTATATAGTCCTACACCCTGAGATGCGCAGTGATTGAAGTCTGTGGAAACTTGATATCCGACCTCAGTCGTCAAGAAGAACGGGGCGATAATTACAAAACCCAAATAAACGCTTTCTTCGACGTTCTAGAGGAACGCTTTCTTGACATTAATCCTTACTGCAGGTGCCGGGCCATTCAGGTATGTATGAGAATTTGCGACTTGGAACAAAAATTTCCGAAAAGACGACATGCCGTTGCGGAGCTGGCGGCGAGAAGTCTGGAAGACAAAAGCAGCAATGTACGACGGAATGCTATTAAACTGCTTGCCAAATTGGTCTCAACCCATCCATTCGGTGTTATGCATGGTGGGCAGCTTTCACTTAAAGAGTGGGCAGCACGGCTCGATGGAGTAGATGCTGAGCTGAACGCGCTGAGACCCCCTGAAACACAGGGCTTTGAAGGCGGTGATGCATCCCATATTGATAGTGTATTATTGGATGATGCAACTCAATTGCCAGAGGAGTCTCCTACTAAAACAACACGTCTGACTGAGGAAGAGAAAGCAGCAGCAATCAAACATGCCGCGGAACAGGCGGCAACGTCAGAACTGCTCACACGACTCCAGCTAACAAGAAAATATTACAACGAGGCCATCCGTTTCATTGAAGTCCTTCACGTGGGCTCTGCTACAGTTGCTCAGCTCTTATCGTCAAGGAATAAAAGCGAGGCTATTGAAGCCATGGACTTTTTCGTCGTACTTGATGCCTACAAGGTTGAGACTTCCCGTAGCGGGATTCGACGAATGCTGCGACTCATCTGGACAAAAGGTAATAGTGATGAAGGCAAGGGAGTCCAAACCCATCTGATCGACTGCTACAAGGGGCTTTTCTTCGAAGCACCGGACTCGTTCAGTCCAAATGATGCTGCAAATTACATTGCACGGAACATGATCAGCTTGACCTTTGGCGCAACACCTGCTGAGCTCACTTGCCTAGAACAGTTATTGAGCACCATGATGAAGGCAGGCCACATACCTGAACTCGTCATTTCGAAGCTGTGGCAAGTTTACGGCGTGCAAAAGAAGGAAATCTCGAAGACACAACGTCGAGGAGCTATCATTGTTCTGGGCATGTTGGCGTTGGCGGACCCCGAGGTTGTCATTAAGGAGATCGAGACGATGCTACAGATTGGCCTTGGAAATTTCGGAAAATCCGACCTTGTGCTTGCTAAATATACATGCACTGCTCTACGTCGGATGGTTCCAGGCCGTCAGGCAAAGTCAAAAGACATTGGCATACCTAAGTTGGCAAATGACCATCCAGTCCTTTCCAAACTCGCGGCTATCATAGAGATTGTATCAATGAGCAAAGAGTGGTACGGAGTGGCGGAGCAAGCTATTAGCGCCATCTATACATTATCGAAGCATCCAGATGTGCTATGTTCTGACATTCTCAAAAGGAAGACTAGATTTGTCTTCCAGACTCATGCTCAAAGGTCTTATTCTCAGGCACCTGGTGAAGGACAGGAACAACAGCCTGGCATCACTCCCACCGAGAGTCAAGCAGCAGGGCCAAAGACATCCCCCGCCGGTTTGTCACAGTTGCTCTTTGTTGTCGGCCATATCGCGATCAAGCAAATTGTTCACCTGGAATTGTGTGAGCTTGACTTCAAGCGCCGCAAGGCAGAACAGGAAAAGAACAAGGCTGCGCAACCATCAGTACACAAAGAATCCAAAGAGGAGGAGGATGAATTAGATCTTATTGGCGGGACAACCGAGGACGACTTCACAGACGCCATGGCCCATGTTCGTGAGAGGGAGTTGCTCTACGGGGACAAGTCGCTGCTTTCCAATTTTGGCCCCTTGGTTACGGAGATCTGCGCCAACAGCAACATATATTCTGACCGAGACCTTCAAGCAGCGGCAACTCTTTGCATGGCTAAGCTCATGTGTGTTTCGGCGGAGTACTGTGAGAAAAATCTTCCACTTTTAATCACCATCATGGAGCGTTCAGATGACCCCATAGTTCGCAGTAATGTCGTTATCGCTCTTGGAGACATGGCAGTCTGTTTCAACCATTTGATTGATGAGAACACTGATTTTCTCTACCGTCGATTGAATGATGACGATGTCTCCGTAAAGCGCACGTGCCTCATGACCCTCACGTTCCTGATCTTGGCGGGCCAGGTCAAAGTCAAGGGCCAGTTGGGTGAGATGGCCAAGTGCCTCGAGGATGAGGATAAGAGAATTGCCGACTTGGCACGTATGTTCTTCACGGAACTGGCCACCAAGGACAACGCTGTTTATAATCACTTTGTGGACATGTTCAGCCTGCTGAGCGCGGAACGCAACCTCGAGGAGACTTCGTTGAAACGCATCGTTAAATTCCTGGTTGGTTTCGTCGAAAAGGTACATCTCCAAGCCTCATGTCTCTTCTTTATCACATCGCCGTGGGAAAATGCTAATGATGTCTCGTGAATCAGGAGAAACATGCACGACAACTTGCCGAGAAACTAGCTGCTCGATTGCCAAGATGCGAGACTGAACGCCAATGGAACGACGTTGCTTATGCCCTGTCTCTGCTTCCACACAAGAATGAGGACATTACCCGGACAGTGACGGCAGGCTTCAATAAAGTTGTTATTGCAAATGCCTGAGAAGCCTGGGCTATCTTTCGCAGCGACGCCGCTCCGATGCCGCTTCATTATTTTTCCCTCCCTTCCTCAGTCTTGGATTGTTCTCACATGTAATCGGTCCGGTTCCGATGGAGTTCTAAATGGACAGGTACACTCGATATTGAAACCAGGTACCTTTTTGAGAGGCGTTTCCCTAGTTTTCGGTTTCAGAACGGGTTAATTTTAGTGTCTTTTCGGGTCAGAATTCTAAGCAACATATCTACTACGGTTCAACGCTTTCAATTATCAGTGAAAATATATTGAGTTGTCATGCTTGATTCTCGCTCAGCGAAAGGAGCTCCACAGGAGTCGGTTGTAGTTCAGCCATAGCATCTTTCACTCGCTGCGCCACATGGTGATATTAGAAATGTCTATCTACCTGCAGTAATCTTATACTATATATGACACCCGCCGAACACAGCATTCCTCCAGTGACCAACCCGGTCGATGGACAGCCTCTACATATGCTTTTTCTTTATTTCCCAAAGAACGTGCAGGCACACATACGACATAGAATAAAGCTTCAATGTTAAAGCGGTGTGGCGAATGCATCCACAGTATCCAGCTGGCCAAATTGTTGTCATTGGACAGTCCATGGTGTTCTCGCAATCATGCGCCTTTTTTTTCACCCTCTTTTAGCTTGTAGTCATGATTATGTAGTCCTTCAAGTACCCTCATCCCTTCATCGGTTAATTCTGGTTTACCGAGAGGCGTTACGGCGCCAGTGAAGAACCGCGGTTGCCATGTGTCGTTCGTCTTCTGACGTTCAGCGGCCCTTTGTCGCTGGCGTTCCTCTATATCCTGCTTGAGTTTGGTTGCCTGGTTATATCTTTTGTCCAAGATAGCCTCAGTGACCGCCGACCAAAACTTTCGAGATTCGTTGGAGAGCTGCTCCTCATCGGGCGGTAGGGCCTTTACAACCGGAAAGAGAGGAGCGATGTCAATCAATAAGCTCGCCTCGTTCGAGCCATTCAAAGTGTAAAAAAGTTGCCCGTGCCACGAGCCGCTGATCTTGGCAAGGATATCCCCATGAGGTACGTCTTTGATCCTTGTAATAGTATCGCTGTCAGGGTCATAGCGAAAGATGACACCCTCAACTCTGTTCTGAGCACGGCCAATCCAACCCTCTTCCAAATACTGTAGAATGACTTTAATGCGCGTATGAGCGCAAGTGATATAGCACGTATCCGAGACTGTAACGGCCAGAGCACCTCTTAACAATCCACCTAGATGTGCAGCGGGATGAGTCAACTGATACTCCTCGTTGTTCCTGCTCTGAAGATTGATGAATATTCCTAAGTTGTGCTGGCCCGGAGTGACTCGTATGCTGGTCCCTGTAAACTTGGCACTGATTTGATCAAAACCACGAGCCGTCACTCCTCGCACCGGACAGTCGATGTAGAATGCTGATACTGGAGGATGATGAGATGTTTGTTCTGTCAAGTAGCATACCTTGACGGGTTTGCCATCGCTTTCCTTCGAGCTGGGAGTTGCATCTATGATACTGGAAGTGGAAGCTGGTGATACTTCTGGAAGTGTACTTTGCACGTCCCAGGTACACTGAGAAGGGTTCTAGGTTAGCATAAAAGCGATGGCTCAAATTGCGTCGGTTCGGGCTCACCCTGAAGAATTCTCCGAGTGTGGAATTATAGGGTTTGCAGGGCTTGCCCTTGATGTATTTCTGTAATCAAATTTAGTGACACGGTTTGACACCAAGCTGAGCAGCAACTGAGAATGGCACACACATACCAAGTCCTTGGTAAACCAAAACCTCAAAACCTCAAGCATCCGTCCCAGAGGATCATCCGACTGCCCGATGCTGTTCATATTCTGTCAGAAAACAAGCCCCAGTGATGAGTAACCCAATCCGCTGACCTTGCAAAAGCCTCCGGTCTATCCAAGTAATTCCAGTACTCTGCAGTCATTCGCAAGAAGTTAACGAGATGTTCAGCCGCGAAGGGGGCATTTAGCCGTCTGGCTAGAATAACGACTTACCCAAGTTGGGCGTCGGCTCCAGAAGATGTGCAGGCAAGGAGAAGCGGACGGAGGCGATGTCAGCCACTCCGACAAACCTAGAGGACGAGGTCACTAGTCAGTACCATCAGATTTAGGGGTGGACGTGGCTTGAATACTTTCGAAGTATGGACAAGAACGTCTTCAGCTTGGATGAATCATCTGGTGTTTTTTCAGATGTAGAGGATGTGGCGGACATGTTGAAGGGGAGGTTGCGGGGAGGTCGCGCTGAACTGCGAAATATTAGGTATTTTGAGAAGGTTATAGTATATGCGTGATTCGACAGGCGAGGCTAAAACAGAGAGAAAGAAAGTAGGCGTGTATAAAGCAAGTGCGAAAGAGGTAATGGAAGCTGGTTTGTCCCTTGTCCACTGACCCCCCAAAAGTGCTGCGATCAAGTCTCAAAAACTCGAGTAATATTTGGAAGAAAGGAAGAGGACAGCAGAGCCAGGGGCAAGAGCTTCTTGTGAGCGGGACAAGCACAAAAGGACCAGCCAGGAGGAGACAAAAAGAGAGAGTCGATGCCAGCACGGTCTAATGACAATAACCCCCTTTGAACCGGGATTTCTCAGGACAATCGCCGACGGCGGGCGCGCACTGGACTCCAGGCGGTGACGTTCTTATACTAGTAAGGGAGGGAGGGCGGGGAGTTTGGGGGGGCGCAATCTCCGGCGGTCAGTCCGTACGTCACTGTTAAGAATTCTGATAATAACCTATTATTCTTATATGATCAAAAAGGATAGCCTCGCTTGGTCTACAATAATGTACGCACTGGAATTGAAATTTGAAATGATCAACTTCAAGACTTGATTCCCGAGTTCACAACAGCTTCTCAATGACTTGCTTGCGGGCTAGGAGTTGGAGCCATGTGCGGATGGCAGGACTATAGTCAAAGCGCCGACCTTCCGCGTAGTCATCATCAGCCTGCCTAGACTGTTGTTCTTCCCGAACGGACGCTTGTAGCGTGCGCTGGATGCCAATGAGCTTGTGCCATAGGGATTCGAGGTCCGCCACTGCACAAGTCCGGTACTCCTGCTCCTGCGGTGCAGGAATGATTGCTCGATCGATCATGTCTCTGGAGAGTGTATAGGACTCATCGGGTCCCAAGAGGATACTCCCGAGTTTAACAGCATCGAATGGCAACGCATCAGCCGCTGAAGTCAAACGTTGGTTAATCACTTCGAGGGACTTCACGTTCATTGCTAATTTGTCAAGCAGTCCAGGGAGCGGATCCTGACCAAGACTCAACATTGAAAACTCGATTTGACCTTCTTCGTATTCTTTCATTCGTGTGATAATGCTGGGCTTGGCTAGGTTCAACCAGTCATCGTCGGATTGACAAGGTCCTATACGTGGACACCGTTAGAATGGGCTGCTATGGGCTACGGGCACCATACCAAGCACTTGCGGTTGACGTTCCAACCCGTCGAATTTCCAGACTTTTCCTAACGCAGCGACATAGGCGATGAAATGGAAAGCCATGTCGGCGTCCTCCTGCTCGCATTGGGTGCGAGATCGCTTTGATGTTGTCTCGGACTTGAGCTGGTGATCAGCATTGAGTATATCCATTCGCCTTTGTCCAAACGTTAGAAAGACCATTGTAGAAAAGGCAGGCTACAAAACATGGCTACCTCGCAAACGAATTGTGTACCCGTTTAATGAATCCATGGTTACTGACTGCATCACCTCGGAGTGCCGGCGTGAAGGGCATAGTGAACTCTTTGAAGTGTTGCAGATTCTCCCCGAGGTCAATATCTCCAACATTGTTAATGATATTCAGAAGAGCAACAGTGGCACAGGCGTTACTCGCCGTCTATGTCTATGGTTAGTGCTCATCTGGCAACTGGCATCAAGCGAGTTGGAACAGGCAGACCTGATTTGCGAACCAGAGCCCTTCTGGACAACTTGCTTCTTGTTTGTCGGGGTCGTCCTCCCGCCAGCGGGACAAGAATATCAATCCGTAGACCGGCTTGCTGTCAAACTAGTTAACCGCCCGTGGATCATGCAATGCGTGGATCACAAGTCACACACTTTAGCATCGCCATCATATCCTCATCCAAGGATACTACCTCCTGAACCTTCACCCCCTTTACGCCGAACTCGCGAAGCATGACATTAAAGAGCGCCTAAAAAGGTGGTTCAGCATAGCCCCGCCCCTGAAGAATTGTCCCAGAGCTTACAGGTTCGGACTCTAGTTCGCAGAAACCATTCCAATCATCTTTCTCGATCCGGGAGGTAAGCACGCAGAGCTCATGACTAGGGTCACTGCACTCTTTGCCTGAAGATTGCGTTCTCCTGCCGCAATGGGCCATGGTCGTTGCTTCAAAGATCGTATGTAATTTAAGGAAAATGTCAATCGCTCAACCATGCTAAGTTGTGAGAACGGTTCCCTAGGTTGCTGCTTGAGATACTATGGAGAAATTGTCTGGCTTAATGAGGTACATTGAATAACAGCCCAGGTGCGGTGATAGTTGCTGCTGTCTTCGCAGAAGATAGGAATCGTGAGCGGCTGAACAAATCCTTGATATGGATGCTGCACAGTACTGTACATACATACATTGCCGCCAACTTACGATGATCGTGCCAATTAGGCTCCTCTCCAGGTAGCCAAGATAGAAGGAGATGACTGTATTCTCGATCATGTAGAAGCATGCGGCTTACAGCCGTGTATCTCTTGGTAAAGGTGGAATGGGCAGTGCTTGTTATTCGTTGGTGCTCTCAATGTTGCAGTGAGGGCAGTGAGAGGCACCAGTGACGACCTCATGCCAGGCAGACCGTGGTATGTAGTGTACTAGTACCGTAACAATACATATCCGCTGGCGTGGAGCAAATTACGTACTGTGCTGTTGACCGCCAACCCATTGTTGCTTCAAGCCCTGCAACAAGCGCCAAAGCATTCCATTCATTTAAGCTCACCTCTCGCCCTGTCTCAAGAACTTGCACTGCAACTCAGTCCCTTCGCTCAGTTTCGTCATTCCTATATTTCGGGTGAGGTTCATATTACAAACATCTCTCTTCATCCTGCGTGACATCACGTTCACCATCGTCATCACCCATTTCTTCAGCCGACCCCTAGCTCAACTTTTCTACCTTGGCTTGCATCAGGGCGGGTGCGGGCTTCACAGGACGAGGCATCTTCCACATACACACACACGGAGGTATCTTTATACTCGGAAAATCTACCAGCCAGTAATGCTGAAGCTAACTCCAAAGTCCTTCTGGGTGCAGCTCCCGCATGCTCTATGATTGCAGCATGCCATGAACGGCACTCCCCGGCTCCGGTCTGCTTTTCCGCAGACACCACAAACCGTTTCGAGATTTAGCAACTACAGTAACAATACCCCGTCTCGGCCTGGGCTGCACAATGGGGTAGTCCAGAAGTCGTCTGTGAAAGTCACTACGAGCCCACCTGCTGCAAACACGCTCCTAATACCAGCTAATGTTATCGACGCTCCGTCGCAGCGACTTTACGTTGCGGCTTTCTACCTGGCCCTCAATACTTGGCGCGTATACGAGTCCTGGACTGCATCTGACGATCTCGATTCGACCTGGCTGTTTCTCAAATGGGCAGCCGTCGATGGCGTCTTCCTCTTCGGCTTGCAGGCGCTGCGAATTCCCTGGTTAGAATGGGCTTTCCCTACAACACTAGCCATCTTCTTGATTCATGTTGCTGGAAACATTTTTCTCATGTTTCAAATCCCTGTATGCTTTGACCTCACGCCGCGCACATCAACAAAGCCTCCACTGACATCCTTGTAGATTCCTGTGGGTGCTTGGGTCTCCGGGGCAATCAAACTAGCTTATGATCGGGAATTGTCTATATCAGAACGGAGTGTCAAACCGGGCGATATTATCCACAACGCGTCTCTTATATTGGGCAAGCAAATCGTCCATATATTACCGGAGGGGTGAGTTTCTGGATCTGAGATGACTTCGACCTCGACTAACCGCGCTATGCCAGCTCTGCAATCCTAAATCCTGATCACATACCTCTCTGTATCGATACTCAGAAAACTGCTATCGATCTACCTATACGTATTAATCAAACCGATCCAATTTTGATAGAGCTGTTACGCCTGGATTATGACACCGGTGGCAATGAAACCATCTCAATATCAGCAAAGCAGCTGAAACATATGAAACGCCAAGCAGAAAAATCTGCCCCGAAAACAGCGTCCAATCTCCATCGTGATCTCATGTTCTCCGTCAAACGACCCGGAATATATCGGCTGCAAAGAGTAGTAGATGAGTCAAATCTCGACGTTCATATGAGATCATCTGACGCTCTCGTTGCCTCGTGCCCTCGGGCAACGATCAAGAGTTCCCCGATTCACAAATGCCGAGGAGAGCTTTCGAACCTGCTTTTGGTGGTCGAGGGCACTCCTCCCCTTAAAATCAAGTACAGCAGGCAGGTCAACAGGCTTGACCGGGGCTTCTCTTTCCAGAACATTCAGCCTGATTATCTGCGTTCGCCATTATTAGGCCAGCGAACAACCGGCACTCTCTTCAACGCGAAGGACTTGGACGTGACTTGGGCCCGCAGCCAAACCATTGAGGTTCCGTTGAACGAGTCTCTTAATGTTGGCGGCGAATGGACATATACGATCGAGGAAGTCCATGACGGTTCTGGCAACGTCGCGAATTATTCAAAGCTCTTGGATATCACTGACAGACTATCTACAAATTACCCTTCGCAATGGCATGAATTCTCTGTTCATGAAAGGCCTCGGCTTTCCTTGTCCGGCTGCAATGATCAGAGTTTCCTTGAAGTCGCACATGGGGCAAGCGTGGACCTACCCCTCAAGTATCACCAGTCAGGACAAGGATACGAGAATGACGGGCCCTTCTCTCTGGTCTACACATTCAATGGTGAGACTCAATCGAGTCTTGGAGAGTCTCCAAGCAAAATACGCCAGGCATCTCTGAGGAATCTTGACCACAAGCCTCAGATCAAGGACCCGGGCTGGTACAGGCTGAATTCTCTTTCCAGTCAATATTGTACCGGAGAAGTGCTAGAGCCATCATCTTGTTACCTACGCAACCCACCGGAGCCTGACGTGACCGTCAAGTATGAAAGAGTTTTCGACAAATGCGCAAATAATCCTGTCGGTCTACTCGTTGACTTGGATTTGACTGGATCTCCGCCGTTCCGGCTTCGGTACGTCATCGAGCATGCGAAAGGCGTTGAAACCAGAGCACATACTATTGATGGTCTTCGCGCTCAACTTGACTTCACACCCTCAGAAGCCGGTCTGTATCGTTACCGCTTTCTAGACATTGCAGACACGGTCTATGGCCCCCAATGTCTCCAGGACAAGGTCCCTGTACTCGAGCAAGATGTGAAACCACCAGCCTCTGCACACTTTTTGGGTCCTAAGGCTGTGCGTAAAGCTTGTTTCGGCGAACCAGTAACTCTTGATGTTGCTTTCTTAGGCGAGGCCCCCTGGACACTGCAGTATGATGTGGTCCACAATGGCAAGAAGACAAAGTACTCCCTGGAATCTGACAATGGAATATCCACTATTGTGACGGAAAGGCTCGTCAGCGGTGGAGAGTATTTGGTTCTGCTCACCAGTGTCAAAGATCGCTCGAATTGCAAGCGAACGCTCAAGGACAGCATCAGGATTGACGCACGTTCCAAACCTCCTCATGTGTCGTTTGGCGAGATAGAGAGAAGCAGAAAATACTCGGCCTTGCAGCGCTCCAGCGTCGATATTCCGATTCGGTTAAGCGGAGAACGTCCCTGGAACGTGAAGTACAGAAACTTGAACGTCAGCTCTGCTATTCTCGAAAAGACTTTCTGGCACGAGAATAGCTTCCTGCCCGTGACACAAGATGGAAAGTACGAACTTCTTGGTGTGGCCGACAACTCGTGTCCTGGGTTTGTCGATCAGGGAGGCAGCACATTCGAGGTTTCTTGGATACCCCGTCCCCGAATCACACGCGTGGATGGCTCCCCTGTCGGATCAGACGGTCTAATCACGAAACGAGAAGTTTGCCAGGGAGACGACGACAGCCTCGAAATTCGACTTTCCGGGCATGCCCCGTATAGCATCCAATACGAGCAACAACGAAAGCCTGCACGCGGCTCATCTTCTGTTCGCGTCCGAAACATACGAACTGCCCTTCATGCCGCTTCTGTGGAAATGGATACATTAGAAGCCGGTTTGTATACTTACAAATTCACGAAGGTCGGCGACAACCTCTACGATCAGGATCCCGGAGTCAAACCCGTGGTAGTAACCCAAAAGGTGAACCCTCTCCCTTCCGCCCGGTTTGATTCGCCAGGCCACATCTACGGGTTCTGCAAGGAAGATGTCAGCGGCGAGGAATTGATCCCCATCACTCTCGAGGGTGTCGCACCTTTCTCCCTTGAGATCTCTATCAAGCATCACACGAAAGCAAAACCGGAAATAGTATCGATTTCCAACATCAATGCGAACAGGCACCACCTCCCATTGCCACGACGTCACCTGGACCTTGGCCAACATGTTGTCAGCATTCGCAAAGTAACCGATGCACGTGGCTGCCAGCAAACCACCGAGTACGATGTCTCTTCAGTCAGAATATCAGTGTCAGATGTTCCAACCATAATCCCACTGGAATCAAAATCAGACTACTGCGTGGGCGAACGACTCTCCTTCTCATTATCTGGCCATGCCCCGTTCGATGTTTTCTATACATTCGATGGCGCTTCGAGAAAGGCCACCTCGAAGACCACAAATTTCCGTCGCATCGCAGAGAAACCAGGCATTTTCAGTATCACCGCTGTAAGTGATGGTGCCAGTGGAAAGTGTAAAGCCCACAAGAGTATTACCAAAACAATTCACGAAATGCCAAGTGTGAGGATCAGCAAAGGGCAAGTGTCTGTTGTTGACATACACGAAGGAGGAGAAGCTGAACTCCAATTCGAGTTCTGGGGCACGCCACCGTTCGAGTTCACGTATGTCTCTCCCTTACTCAACCCACGTGATGCATTCAACTAATAGCCACTTAGATATGTACGAAGCTCAAATGCTCGGAAAGGAAAAAGATCTGAGATACTTGATGTGAAACATGATGTCTCCCACGAGCATACGAAAATAATCAAAACATCAGACGAGGGCACGTATGAGGTGGTGGCGATTAAAGACAAGTATTGTTCTTTTTCATCCCAAATACCAGTTGGAAAACCGGAAAAGGTGACAGCCGGTGCATGAGTTGATGGATGGATGGACGGATGGACGGACGGAGTGGCACGTAGTCCATAGATCAAAATAATACAATAAATCAACACATTACCTTGAGTACTATCATTAGCTTAGTGTTTACTCTCTGGATCACTTGAGTCTAGGTACTGAGATACAACTCGTATAAGTAACACAAAAGGCATAGGCAGGATCGAACATGACTACGCCAAGTTCTTGTCTGTGCCTTGTAATTCGATGCTGTCTATCATGAGGCTGCCCAACCTCGAGATTTCATTCAAGATAGCCGGGCGATTTATAACCACTTGATCGTTGTCTTCTGCATCTTCCAGCTTGGTGGGAGAAGTGGAGTAGGCCATTTTCAACGTCCAGCCTTTAGCTCGAAGAGCTTGAGGGTTCCATAAGCCTGCAACAACCCCGGGGTTCCCATCGCTGTGAAAGAAAAGAATATTTGGGCTGTAACACGCTCGCAAGTCATGAACAAAGGATTGGACGACTGTATGCCCACTAGCCTGGAGCTTATCCCGTCTATCAGCAAGTTTGATTGTGGTTGCCGATGTAGTGATTTCATGCAGCAGCTTGGAACGAAGCTTGATGATGAAGTCGTAAGGCGCTAGGGATGTGCGGAACAGCTCTGTTGTATCGAATCCATACCCATGATCTCGTAGCTTTGCCATGGAGGCCTTGGCCAAGGTGCACATGCGAGCCGCCACTACCTTAGAAGGCTTTTCGTATTGAGTCCATGTCACCCCATCGGGATCAAGATCGGAAGCCACAAACAGGCTGAGCGTGTTCATCGCCGGATCTATTTTTCGCCAAGCAGAAAATCGAGTCCGTATAGCCTCCACTGTAATCTTGTCCAAGGCTCCAAAATCGACCATTAAAGCCTCCTGCTGCCAGTCCCACCGCGCAAGAAGCTGAAGAGTCCTCAAAAATCCAGTCATGATACTGGAAGGAGTGTCCCATGGATACGGCTGCGTGAAAACTCGGACAACCAGTAGTTCCACAGTTTCTTCTCGAATTTGCCCTGTAAGAAGGTGTTGACTGAACCAATGCTTCACAAGACGAATCGTGGGCGACAGAAGCGGGAAACGCGTGCATAGTGTACGAATGGCTTGTGTAAGCCGAGGGGCTTGAACAAATTGTCGCTTGTATTCAGACAGAGCGTAAGCGAGCTCTTGTCTCGAGGAAGGATGGCTCCCTTTGTCCTTCAAATAACGTTCCAAGAGCATCTGCTCTCTATCGTGGTGAATTCTGAGGCGGAAGAGGACATTGGACGAATGAGTGATGTCAAGGAACGCATTGTTCAGAATTCTGCTTGGAACATCTTCAAGCCCTATTTTACATGAGTGCGCAGCCCCAGATGACTGTAAATTCTCGCCTATTTTCACAAGAAAGGCTAGCTTTGTCATCTGTATGGCCACAAGGTCATCCGGCCAACGAGCAGAGCTTTCAAATTGGAGCACAATGTCCACGGGACCACAAAGCACATTAGGTGCACTTTGCAGACGAAGAGCAGTATATCGAAGAAGCGGATCAGCAGGTGCGAGATGCCTGGTCGTCAAAGGTACTCCATCCATGTCCTGGACAGACCGCTGCAAGGAATTGAAAGCGTCGTGTAGTTTCTGGAAAGGGGGGCTGGAGTATGAGACAACACCGTCTCCGTTGTTGCGAAGTGTCTCGTCGAACTCATCACCGACAATTTTGATATCGAAATCGGTGTAATTGAAATGGCGTTTCAAAATATACGACAATATCTGATTTATGATAGAGGGCGCCGTTGCCGAGTCCAACCAGACCAAGCTCTCCCTGATGCTGCCGTCTTTGAAACGCCTTAACTCAGCCTTCTCTCCCCAGAAGGACCGAAAAGATACAGCTTCATCTTTATGTTCTGCAGCTGGGCCATGATCCACAACACGTGTAGCATTCTCTGCATCTAGCACCAAGCCCACGGTTAGGTGCCCAGACGCCGTTTTGAAATTGTGCCGTGTGTCTACTGGCCATGGCTCCGTGGCGCAACCACACAGGTGAATGAGCCTTGCTCTGTCGCCGAGTGCCCTAACCAACACATCGTAAATCATGTTTTGGCTTTGAAGGTCTTTGAGACTGCTTGCGCTTGCTAAGGCTGGTAGCTCAATGAGCCGATCAAATCTCAGCAGTGGTTCGTTCGCTTTGAGGATAAATACTTTGTCAAAATTGTCATCGCGAGACTCGTTTAGCATTCTCACTGTCACGTCTGCTTCCCGGCGGAGGAAAGCGTAAGACCAAAGAGTCATTTTATAAAGGATATTCAATCCTCGCTTGCCATCGTACAGAACAGGAGAGCCGCCAGGGAATGATAAGTCGGCTGTGAATAATGCTAGTGGATTTGTCAAGTCTCTTGCGGCAAGGAATTGCAGTGTTGCCTTGAATAGCTGATAGCTGCTGTAAGATTTCAGAAGTACTGGCTTGCCATTTGGTCCGCCACCCTCAAGCAGTAGTGACATTAGAGCCGTCCACTCAAAGCCACCGAGCCCGCCAGATTGATATGATGACCCAAATCCGCGCTGTTGAAGCCACGCCCGACCCAAAATACACGCATCTTTGAATGATTCGCATCTGCGGATATTGGAGTGAATGTACTTGTGATAGAGTGCTACCGTGGCCTCCGATCGAAGTGACGCATTATAGACCGGAGTAGCGCCTTCAGAGATGGAGCTATCAGCTGCACCTTGACGTATATTGTTCCTCGTGGGTACAGTTCGTGAAACAGGGAATAAACTCTCTTCGATAGCAGTAATGACACGAATTCGTAGTTTAGAAGAAATGTTTCCAGATTTGGTTGAAGTGATCGGCTCGATAATTATGACAGGTCGGAGGCTGTCTCCATCTTGATGTGCGAACTTGACATGCAAATCCAAGCCAGCGGCCGCTTTGATTCCAGCGGCAATGGTGGCGATATAGTATGCCCGCTTTTGGAAAAATCGGTGATTGATATAGTCCTTTTCCTGGAAGATAGCGCTGGGCATGGTCACCGCCAAGTCTACCGTTAATGGATTGGAGCACTTGGCTCCGGTTTGAAGTGATAGACTACCCACCACATTGACATTCGTGGGTTTGGCATATGCGAATGGATATTTCGTTTCCCTACCAGGCCGCGGCTCAGGAAAGGGCACCGTGATTCCATGTGTGCTACGCAGCTCTTTCTCTGCTTCCCATGCCGATTGGGGTTGTTTCTCTGGAATTTGTTCAATGATGCTCTTCAATTGATGAAGTGTATCCTGAAGTTTCGCGACATGCCTATCATAATTTGGCCTCAACTCAGACAATAGCTCGTCCATTTGCAGCTTGAAAAAGCTGGATTTGTAGACGCCACTGGCGAGCGCAAACTCCGCCGTGACATTGTCCGTCCCTTGTCTCTTGCTGCTTACAGCAGGTAATTCACTGTATTGAGTTGCTTTCATAGGCATGTTTTCGTGTGGTGATTTGTGGTGTAAGTTCATAGTAGGGCCATTCTTCTCTGAAATTTGAGCACCTGGCACAGCATGGTGACTAGAATGGCTCAACCGCCTGCGTTTAATTGAATGGGACGACATGTTGAGCCGCAGGCCAGCACCGGAACTTGGATTGTATTCAGTAAAAATGATGAAAAAAGATTAATGTGAGTAGAGAGCGGGTCCTTGGAGAGAAGGTGCAAGTCAAACTATATCAGAAGCTGTACCATGCTGAGTGTAAGCCTTAGCTGTACCACTATGGCTCTTATAGTGAAGAGCCTTCTGTATTTCAACGGGGAGAAAAAAAAGATTTAGTCTTGTCAGCGGGATAAGCCACCCTCGATGTTTCACCGCCTTCTAGTTCTGAGCCTCCGCCACGGGCATACTTGGACTCCATATGCCGTGGTGAATCAAGCCTACAATTTAAACACGGACTGTACATAGACTAACAATTTCTCGATACTGTCAATATTATGATAGACGATTCTTAGATGAGTTACTGCATGGGACTTGTTTGTGCACAGATTTATACATACGTTCTGTATATATATGTACAGACCGACTTACCAAGCATACATTGGACTGTACAATACACATATTGAGTACTAGTAAGGTACTAATATATGAGTGGGCATTGTATAAGGTAGGGTAGCTCGGACGGCTGCGTGGGGGCTGAGGCAGTAAAAAGGTCACTCAGGCTTGTGCCGCGAATTCCGTGTGCTCTTAAGTTCATTGGTCAGCCGCTCATAAGAACGCCGACATCGCTCAGTGGCTACTGCCGCGATGACTCCTTCCAATTTGTCGTCATTTAAGAGTTCTTCGCCTGTTCATCGCTGTGTTCGTCATTGAAGAATTTATTTATCTTACTGGTGGCTTCTCTACCTCCCTCTATACTCACTGTACTCAGTCCGCTTTGAGCACCATTCCAGCACTCGATCATATCATCACAATGCTCCAAATTATTGGAGGCCCGGTCCCTCCAAATACCGACCATGTAAGTTCAGCCCCCGCGTACCCCGCTATCCTTTATCAGGGGAGTTTGTCTCCCGCCTCACAATAACATACAGTCATTCGTGAAAGGTCACTCACACTTGATCAGGCAGTCAGTGTATCACTTCCCACTTGGAGAGCAAATGTGGCCTATGAGGAAGGGGAGTCATGGGTGACAAACAGTATGCAATGCGGCTATCCGCGGTTTTTCATACATCCAATTATACAAGAGCTGGCCGTTGAGATAGTGCGTCGTTTTGGCTCCCCAGACTCGGATACTGCCATGTTATTCCCATCCACAGCCACCGCGGAATTATGTCGTTCTTTCATGAAATCGAGATTGCCCGTCGAACACCACGGCAGGATCCGGATTACGAGTTTTAGTCCTTCTCATGAAACAGATGCCGGATTCCCCACCACAACATTGATGTTATCATCTGTGATATATCCGAAGGAATTTGCGCCCATTGCCAAGCAGGTGTGGCAACATACCGGGAACGGCATATCGAGTCGGCGGGGCGAATTCTGTCTGGGTGCACTGAGAAGTGGCTTTCTCATTGAGAGGAAATCCCAAGAGGCAGATGCAGTGCCTCGGAGAATCTGTAAGGGCCCTCGGAGATACCAGGGGCGTGATTCCATTAGTGGAACAGCACGAACGAATGGGGGCCACAATCAGTCTCGGGACTTGTCCACCATAGGGGAAGCCCAGGATGGCAAAGAATATGTGCAATTCATTGAAGAGAGGTTTGGACGCAACCTGAACGTCTCGCTTGCTGATCAGGCACGTTTGGCTGTACGTCGAAGAATAGCAGGAGTTCTGACCGCTGATGTAGAGCTGAGTGAGGCTCTTCAGGAAACATCAGGGGAAGGCCGTGTGGCGGGACTTACGGAGGCAGATGTTTTCCTTTACCCAACGGGTATGAGCTCTATTTTCAATACGCATCAAATGTTGCTGGCCAGCAGAGGTCAACTGAAAAGCATATGTTTTGGGTTCCCTTATATTGATTCACTGAAAATCCTTCAGAAATGGGGTCCAGGATGTTTGTTCTATGGCAATGGCTCTTCGGAAGATCTCGATGATCTAGAATCACGGCTGCAAGCCGGTGAGCGATTTCTGGCTTTGTTCACAGAGTTTCCAGGCAACCCTTTACTGAAGTCCCCGGATCTGAGAAGAATCCGCCAACTCGCTGATAAGTATGATTTTGCGGTCGTGGTAGACGAGACCGTTGGGAACTTCCTGAACATCAATGTTCTCCCTTCTGCAGATATTGTGGTTAGCAGTTTGACCAAGATATTCAGTGGAGATAGTAATGTTATGGGAGGAAGCGCAGTTCTTAATCCTCATGGATGTTTTTATCATTCTTTGAGAGAAACTTTTGCTCATGAATATGAAGACAATGTCTGGGCAGAAGATGTCGTTTTCCTGGAGCGGAACAGCCGCGATTTCGCGTCTCGAATTGAGAAAATCAATAAAACCACAGACATAATTGCAGACATGCTATTGAAGTCGCCACTGGGTAAGTCAGACCTAACCCTCATTGCAGTGCGATGCATCTCCAATCGCTCAGATGACCCAGCCTAAGTTCATTTTGTTCTAACTGATATAGTCAAAAATGTTTACTACCCGAAACTCAACCCTTCCAAACCTCTCTATGACGCATTCCGCACCCAGAATGGGGGGTATGGCGGGCTCTTCTCTGTCACTTTCCATTCGACCGAGGAAGCAATCGCTTTCTTTGATCAACTCGAGGTGCATAAGGGCCCGAGTCTTGGAACGAACTTTACATTGAGGTTGGTTAAATCTCTGACCAAAATTCCAAGCAGCGAAACCCATCTGACTGTGTACTGAAGCTGTCCATATACTTTGTTGGCCCACTATGGCGAATTAGATTGGGTGAGTAAACCTCAACTTACTCGATGACTCCATATCCTTCGCCTTATCTATCTGTGGAATACTGATTGTGTCAGGCGAATTCTTTTGGTATCGAATTTGGTCTAGTCAGAATAAGTGTCGGCCTGGAAGAGGAGTCAGACCTGCGTGATCGGATAGAACGGGCTTTGAAAGCGGTGTCTGAGGTCGGAGCATGATATACTATGGGAAGGGTTTTACTGCATTATTTTGATGCCATGGATTCCAGGTTCCAAAGACCGCTGGGCCGCCTCAAGCTTTAGTCATTTATCATGCCTGCGTAAGGCATTGTTAGTTCGTGACTCTATATAGAGGCGCAACATGGAGAGTTGCCTCAGATGCAGATGCCCTATGGCAGCCCTTCTATCGATTATGTGATGCAGTCTCACAGACGGGGGAGAGCGGTTCTTATCAGGCGAAGTATATCGTAAACCATGTGCTGTATAATATCCTAAAGGGATCTTTCATAAGTCATCATTAGGCTTCCCTATCGACATGACCCTTGTTTCCTTCACAGGAACTAGTCATGAAGCACTTGCACTATAGCAATAGATACTTGAGCCTTACGTATTGCACCCTATAAGCTAGCCTAGCTGCTGATATGTGATTTTGTAGATTGATACCGAACTCATCTACAAAGAATACTACTCGATAGCCTATATAGGCTTTATCCATACGAGGGCCTGTCTATACAGCTTTAGGAGCCTGCTTACGCAGCTGCTTGAGGGCATGGCTACGCAACTATTCAAGGGCCTATTTATAAGTACGGCGGCTTAAGCACTTTTCTAAGCACCGTCTATAATGTTGTTTCTATATAATCATATACGTATTGACTTAAGACCTATAGCCTGAATCTGCAGCCGGGGGGACCTAAGTGCATCGGCCCCCCGCCGACCCCCGACTCCGCAATCCGGCGAAGCGCAAATCACGTGGATTTAGTTCCGAAAAGCCAATAAATCCATTTAATTGTTTACATGATTTTAGCCAATCAAACAGTGCCGCGGTGTACAGGTGACATGCAGGATGTTATGCACATGCGTAATGTATTATTATTAAGCCTATCACGGGACTTACGGCCCAGAAAAGCTCAACCTTCTATTCCATCTGTAATTATCACTGCGACTCATACCACTGCGACTCAGATTTCCGCTACATAAACCTCTAATCATGATCTAGCTATATTTTCATCAGTGTGTGCACCATGCATATATATCCTGCGTGAGCTTCTGCTGAAGCTATTAACACAAAACATGTGCTAATAACTTCCTTCGCCTTCCTTAGATTCATTGAAAAGCAATCTTTGCCTCGCTCCTCACGCCATCCAGAGTTTATTGTATCTTTTTATTCTCACGGAGCGTGCTTCAGAAAACCGGCTTAACAATGGCTAGCACTCTTGCAGTTAAGAGGCCTTTCCTCTCACTGCCCTTTCTTCTACCTTCGTCATGCGAACTCATGCCTCTCACGTTTCGGCGGAGCCAGTCCTCTTATAGACGTACAAAGCAACGTCTACGTGTGAAGCCCGATGCTTCATTTGGGTCGTCGTTGGGCCAGGTCAAAAGAGATCACATCGTCTATAACCCTCCTTCAAGCTCCCCATCGGTTTACCACACACCAGCGAAATTTCTTCCTAGCGACGACATCCGGAGATCTCTACTTAGTGATACTTCGGCCAGCCAGCAGAACCCTGCCGAGCTTGCATCTTTGAATAAATCGCCTGGTCCAAAACGATATCACTTGAACCCCTCTGATGTACTAGAGATACGGAGGCTCAGAACCAGTGACCCAATGACATGGAGTCGCTCGAAGTTGGCCAAACGTTTTGATTGCTCACCACTTTTTATCTCGATGGTGTGCGGAGCTAGTCGGGAGAAGAAAGAGATGCAGAAGCAAGTCTTGGAGGCGGTGCAATCAAGATGGGGTACCAAGCGCCGCATGGCGAGAGAGGATCGGACATTGCGGAAGGAATCGTGGGGAAGAGACTGTTGACGAAAATCTTTCCAAACTGTTTGTGCCCGGATGCTCTCCTGTTCTGTTCTAGGATACGTATGCCGAACCCTCCCAAGTGCTCTCTATCCCTTATCTTCACTCAGGGTCTACTAAGTCCTCTAAATTGTTGCCCGTTGTATCGACATTTGTTCTATTAGAAGCCATGGGTCACTGTATAATTATGTATTTTCCATAAACAGTTTTTTTTTGTATCATTTAGATGATCCCTGGAATTACTAGCCGAAGCCAACCAAGTATTTGATGAAGGCATCATAATCCACAGAAGGTATTTTAGACGCTTGTCGATACCAGCTGAGTCTCGCCTAGGCGGGTAGTCGCTTATTCGCGGGAACTCTAGGCTTCCTCACCTAGTACTTGCTTGTACTGCCTGTCCCTAAGGTGGTAATTGTTAATAATAATAATCCTAGTCTTCGTCCACGGCCCAAATGCCCCTCCCCCTCCGTCGAATTGCAACGTCGCTTAAAGAGTACAGACCCTTCTTGTCACTTCCGTTCCACATCAAGGGCAATTTGACATCTCACACAATTTTTGATTCAACCGTACGCCGCTTGTCTTCTCATCACGCATTCTACGGACATATCCGCGATTCAAAGATGGCACCGCAACTTGAGCCATTTTTCAAACAGTGAGCCCAACGGCCCCTTGTCCCCAGCCTACCCCTCCTTCTGTCGTGCTTCACCATCTCGAAATGTTTTCGTAACTCCTGCTTCATCGGTCCTCACCATATACCATGTGACATTTGTGGCTTCCTGTTATAATTAGCATAAATGACCGGTTTTGAACATAATTAATGCTCATCCATACAGGGTCGACGACCTATCCGGTTCCTTCATTGATAGTATGTACCCATGTTCTCCATTGCCTGCCGATATGATGTGTAGTAACCGAAGAGCAAGGGCTACGAAAGGCTGTTGCCATTCCATCGATCTCTGCGCAGGATGAGAACAGAAAAGATGTCTTCAAGGTACTTTCCGCAGGTTTCATCCTCCCTTAAGAGGACTGCAGCTAAACACGTGGGTTGAGATCAGATGGCCCAGTTTCTCGCCTCCGAGCTTGAAGCTTTGGGTGCTGAAGTGGAACAACGACCGCTAGGCAAGCAGCCCGGCAAGGAGCACCTTGATCTACCTCCAGTTGTAGTCGCCCGGTATGGTAACGACAAGAATAAGCGCACTATTCTCGTCTACGGTCACTATGATGTTCAGCCTGCCTTGAAAGAAGACGGCTGGGCGACAGAACCCTTTGAGTTGACTGTCGATGATCAGGGAAGGATGTTTGGACGTGGAAGCACTGACGACAAAGGACCAGTCTTGGGATGGCTGAACGTGATTGAAGCTCACAAAAAGGCGGGTGTGGATTTCCCGGTCAATCTCCTTTGCTGTTTCGAAGGCATGGAAGAATACGGCTCGGAAGGCTTGGAGGAGTTCATCCAAACCGAAAGTAAGAAATTCTTCAAGGACGCAGATGCCGTTTGTATCTCGGACAACTACTGGCTGGGAACAGAGAAGCCTTGCCTGACTTATGGTCTTCGCGGTTGTAATTACTACTCCGTGAGTGTTTCAGGCCCTGCTCAGGATCTACACAGCGGAGTATTCGGAGGCTCTGCCCATGAGCCGATGACAGACCTGGTCAATATTCTCTCCAAACTTGTCGACCCGAAGGGCAAAATCCTGATCCCTGGCATCATGGATCTGGTCGAACCCATGTCGGAGGAGGAGAAGTCTTTGTACCCCAATATCAGTTACACCATGGAAAACCTTCATGAGTCTTTGGGCAGCGAGACAGGCATTCATCCTACCAAGGAAGAAACTCTTATGGCTAGATGGCGATACCCTTCTTTGTCTATCCATGGCATCGAGGGTGCTTATTCCGCTCCTGGGGCTAAGACTGTGATTCCAGCAAAGGTAATCGGCAAGTTCTCTATCAGAACAGTGCCAAACATGGAAAGCGAGGATGTGAACAAACTTGTGTTTGATCATATCAAGTCAGAGTTCGCCAAACTTAACAGCAAGAACAAGCTAGATGTTTGGCTTCAACATGACGGGAAATGGTGGGTGGCCAGTCCGAAGCACTGGAATTTCACCGCTGCAAGCAAGGCTGTTCAACAGGTCTTTGGTGTTGAGCCTGACATGACCCGCGAAGGCGGCAGGTATGGAAAATGCTTATATCAAGGCTGCTTCTGATCATCTGAAAGCTAACCCATTGGCAGTATTCCGGTCACATTGAGCTTTGAGCAAGCTACCGGGAAGAATGTTTTGCTTCTCCCAATGGGCAGTTCAACTGATGCTGCCCATTCTGTAAACGAGAAGCTTGACAAGAGAAACTACATTGAAGGGACCAAGTTGTTGGGGGCTTATCTGCACTACGTTGCAGAGGAACCCATGAACCACTAGTAATATGCACTGCCCGATCGCATCCTAGCCTCAAGATGCATCTCGATTGCTTCAGTCTGGTGGAACTTTCCAGCCATTCCAGCCATTCCATCCAGGGAAATACATATATTGCTTCCTTCAATCAAGCTCTTCCCTCTTGCCAGCAAAATATAGCCTCGTACACCTCAATCAAGCCCTCGCCTGAGGTGAATCTTATGTCTGATTATCGTGTACCACTTTTCCGTAACCCCATGATGACCACATCATCTTGATGCCTGGAAGGTCTCAAGCTAAGATGTACCTAGTGGCGGTATTCTGAAAATGCTAGCCAACTCACTCGGTACCTAAGACGGTTTCAAAAGCGTGCATCGCGTGCATCGATACTTTACCTGGACAGTAGCTTTTGCTCCTTGAGGCAAGTCATGTTGTAGTTCTCCCACCTCACATTACTTGGTTGGGCACTTTCATATTAGGTCACAATGTGGCAAAGCCTTATGATGCTCAACGCCTTATCTCAGCCAATGGATAATCGTGTGCTTTGCAGGCAGGTAGCTGGGGCTATGTACAGTTTGTACGTCCTTTCCACTGAGTGGGGAAATTGACAATCACCGAGAGGCGCGCCACGCGACTACGCGCCTTATCAGCGGCCGATAAGCCTCAGAACACGAAACAAAGGAAATGTGCTACTAATTAATTCCACACTTCGAATAAAAGGCAAGAAGGCATCGGCGCTAGCTTTTCGACTTCTTTGTTGCTTGCATCACCGACCAGTCTCATCAAACCAGGCTACCCCTCCTTTATAAGAGCGGGTCCCTGCGCCCTCCAGTGGTCGAGTACTTCTCATACCAAACCATACCAAGTTTCTGATGCCCAAGTCAATCCATTCAAGTGTACTCGATGTCGCCAAGTAAACGCCCCCAGGCGTTCTCTGTGGACTCAAATGAGGAGACGCCATCAGACGCAACCTCATCGGTATGTCAATCATTCTAGCTATGAGAAGGGCATATGACTGATCTAACCAGCGAAAACGCATGCGCGGAACTAACTCGTCCGGACTAGATGAAGTCAGCGACGATGACATTCAAGATACAACATCTCTATCAATATCAGAACCGCTTGACGATGACGAGGACGAACTTGAGCTTCGTGCTACACAAGTGATTCAGGAGAAGTATTCTTTCGCTGGTGACGATCCGAACGTGCCTGCCGAGCATGGAATTCTGGAGCGCGTCGAGTGCTACAATTTCATGTGTCATGACCATTTTTACATCGAGCTCGGTCCGCTGATAAATTTTGTTGTGGGGAAAAATGGTTCTGGCAAGAGTGCAGTCCTCACGGCGATCACTCTATGTTTAGGTGGCAAAGCTTCGGCCACAAACCGTGGGCAAAGTCTGAAGAGTTTCATCAAGGAAGGCAAAGAGTAGGTCTGTCTAGTCCCCTATGTGCATCCAATTCTGAACTTCCTCAGGAGCGCAACCATTGTAGTGCGGATCAAGAATCAGGGTGATGGCGCTTACATGCCAGATGATTATGGAAAATCCATCATTATCGAGCGCCACTTCTCCAAGATTGGCACCAGTGGGTTCAAAATCAAGTCTGAAAGTGGCCGTATCGTCTCTACTAAGAAAACAGAGCTTGATTCTATCATCGACTACTTTACCCTGCAATTTGACAACCCGATGAACGTTCTTTCGCAGGATATGGCTCGTCAATTCCTTAGCTCGTCTAGCCCCAGTGATAAGTACAAATTCTTTGTGAAAGGTGTCCAATTGGAACAACTTGACCAGGACTACCGCCTAATCGAAGAGTCTGGAGATCAGATCGAGGCCAAGCTCAAAAGCAGAGTGCAAGATATCACAATTCTGAAAAGTCGTCAGGACGCTGCGAAGCGGAAACTAGATTTGTCTGACCAGCATGAATCTCTACGTAATCGCATTCGAAATGTTCGCAACCAGATGGCTTGGGCTCAAGTGGAGGAACAAGAGCGGGTAAGCACGCTTACGAAGCTGAAGCGCATATGCTGCATAATCTAAATATGAGCAGATCCAAGACTCTTTGAAAAGAGAGATGACGACAGCCGATGAGGATATAGCTGCTGCTGAAGCGGATCTTGGGAGCTATGAACATCGCATACAGGAGGCACAGAGAGAAACCGAACTTGCGGCCGAGTTTGTCCAGCAGGCTACCTCCAAGCTTGAGACTTGTCAGTTAGGTAGGGATGAGATCAAACATGAAATGGACGCTCAATTGAGTGAACGTCATGGTCTACAGGTAAGGCCACACTACACGTGCTGTTCGATGTTGAGATTCTTAACCCATGCACACAGGCCCAGCAACGCCAAATCAGAGAGTATTTGAAGGCTGCGGAGACTAGAATAGCTGAAACTCGGAAGAAGCTTGCAGATGAGCACCAGCGCTTAAGCGATATAAGTGGGGGAAGCTTTATCAGAAAACAGGAGGAACTCGAGCAGGCAAAAGCTGGCGCGGAAGATGCCCGTGCTCGATTCAAGGAGCATGAAGCCGAGAGAAACCGCTTATATGAGAAGATAGGTGAAGCTGAAAAGGAAGTGAAATCAGCCGCTGCCCCTGTCAGCAAGATTAAAGCCGACATTGAGCAAGCACAGTCGGTTCTACAAAACTTCAGTAGAGAGGGCGGGGCAAGAAATTCTGGCTTCCACGAAAGAATGCCAGTACTTATCAAGGCCATTGAACAGGAAGGGTCCTTTTGCAAACGCCCCGTGGGCCCAATTGGGCATTATGTCAGTTTGCTGAAGCCAAAATGGTCCTCTATCTTGGAGAATTCGCTCGGTACAACTCTGAGCAGCTTTGTTGTGACCTCGAAAAGCGACATGAACATATTGTCGAATATCATGCAGAGAGTCAATTGGTGAGCAGTTCAAAACTCATCGCATGGCCTCACATTTCTGACAGCATCAAAAGTGTATGTCCGATTTTCATAGGAAGCGATGGTCATATTGATACGTCAAAACATGAACCAGATCCCGCCTTTGACACAGCCTTGCGGGTACTTCAGGCGAGTAGATCCTACTCTAAACACGTTAACCTGAGGAATCTGTTCTAACTCTGGGCTTCCTAGATTGACAATGAATTGGTCCGTCGACAGCTAATCATAAATCACGGAATCGAACAGATGCTACTGATAGAGAACCTAGAAGAGGCATCATCGGTGCTCTTCGATGGACAAAAACCTCGCAATGTGAAAAGATGTTATTGCATTGACCCTACTAACAGGCGACGAGGGTTTCACCTTTCTTACAGCAGAACTGGTGAACCAAGCCAGGCGCCTGTCCCAGCCTATAATGGGAGTCCCCGGATGAAATCCGACCTTGCATCCCAGATCAGGTAATCACAGCTCCGCTTGCGGTGAATAGTCTAGCTACTGACATTAAACCAGCATGCAGAAAGACGTACTTGCAGATTTGCGAAGAAGCCTCAGTGATCAAGAGCAGTTTCTTCGATCCGCTCGCTCTAGTCTTGAAGGCTGCAAACAAGCACGTGTGAGGCATGACAGGAGAAGCAGCGAACTACGTATCGCAGTACAAAAAGCAGAAGACCTTATTGATGAGATCACCGAGGCACTTGATAGAGAAGCTGTGGAAGACGGACGCATTGATGTACTTCAGACTACACTGGAAGAAGCAGAAGAAGAGAAACGCTTGAACGAAGGGTCCCTACAGGACAGTATCGAGGCTATGGATGCCATGATGAGGGGACTGAAAGCGACCAAACAAGAGCTTTCAGCTAAAGAAGCAGAGGTTTCTACCATGGATGAAGAGCTCGGGTTGGCTCAAAACGAAGCACAAATGAGCATGGAAAACCACCGAAGATCAATTCGCGAGAAGAACACAGCAATTGAGCGAATCAATGATAGCAAACAAGGCAGAGCTCGAATACAGCAGAGGCTAGAAGAGATCGCTGCACGTATCCTCGACTTCAGCGAGAAAGCGAGCTTAGTCTCACCGCGGGTTGCAATAGCTGAGGGTGAAACCGCCGCCAGCCTAGATAAGAAGCTCGATAGGCTCCATACGGATCTTAGGCGATACAATCAGGAGTAAGTATGGAAACCCATAATTTTGAAGTCAGTTGCTGAAGACTTCCTAGATTGGGGGCAACCCGCGAGGAACTTGCTGCTCAAGCCTCCAGGGCAAAGGAAGCCTATGAACAGGCACTGAAACAAGTCGATGAGTTTCAAACACTGGCCGAAGTAAGACAATCGTACCATTATCCTGAGGCCCTGGCTAACTACGTCTATTCAGGTACTTAAAACAACTCTCGATCATCGCAAGAAACGCTGGCGGATTTTCAGGTCACATATCTCCTCACGCGCCAAGGCACAATTTACATATCTACTCAGCGAGAGGAGCTTTCGAGGTCGACTTTTGACAGATCACGAGGGAAAACTACTGGATCTACAAGTATGTTTTTTGAAATTCTTTTGCCGCTGACCTATTCTGATAGTCCTCCACAGGTTGAGCCTGACATAACGAAAGACAGTGTGGGCCGTGGTGCAAAGACCCTTTCTGGCGGTGAGAAGTCTTTCTCCCAGGTATGCCTGCTTTTGGCATTGTGGGAGGCTATGGGATCCCCGATTCGATGCTTGGACGAGTTGTATGTTTCCTGAATTATCACCGTGCAATCAGCTACTGACTACGTTGGTCTTGTAGTGATGTGTACATGGATCATATCAACAGGAAAATGGCGATTGACATGCTAGTATGATTGTCTTTTATGCGACTTCCTGCGAAGCTTGCTAATCGGGACACAGATGCTCGCGGCAAGGCGGTCAATCGGTCGGCAGTTCATACTTATTACGCCCGGATCCAGGGCTGAGATAAGCTTGGCGCCAGATGTTCGCGTGAAGGAGTAAGTCTTTACCTTGTTACAAAAGCTGACCGACAGCAGCTTACTAGGCTCATATAGGTTGGCAGAACCCGAACGGGGGCAGACAAGGCTCGCTTTCTAGACATACAATTCCAAGTAAATCACTCTGTAGATGTTATCAGGCCTTTATGAGCTCCGGTAATTCTTTATCATCAGTACTCCCTTCCTATTCTCTGTGACTGTCATTATAATGAGGTAGAAAAGGTGGGTGAGTCTTTGAAACCGCGGATTATTCGGATGCTCAGTGGCGATGTTGTCTTGAGTAATGTGAAAAGCCGATACGAATACGGTAATTCGCTAGGTAACTATAAGTTCTAAGGTATATAGGCTAGGCGAAACTTCTGGACTTGACTGCCATTAATCGAGGTCATACCTATTTTTTCATGCATGTCAATGTTGAGCAGTCGTACCCCCTTCACACTCAGCTGGACTCTTTCGAACTTAGTAACATTCATTTAGACTTTGTTTGGGTAACTGCGTAGTTCCCGAGTTGTTGTAAAAGTACATACCATACCTCCTCCCACCGCGTTGTGAGGCTCGGCCCGTTTTTGGACTACGCCCAAACCGGCCCACACGAAGAGCAGTCAGTGACTTCGTCTCCAGGCCCTTTCCAGTTCAACCCAACAATTCATTGGAATTGCTAAGACATCCCCGATTCCGAATAATTACATCCACTCAACCTACGCTAACTCGGCGATACATTTGACTCACCTGTTGAAAGCCTTTCTTAGAGTTTATCACACTTTGACTCACCGCAACAAAAATCTCATCGCTATCAGTTCCTGTGTCGGTTCCCTCCTTTCGGCAGACCTATTAAACGCAGTCTCCCTGGCTTCAAACGATACAACAACCTCGTCTATCGGCACTGGAGCGAGTCTGTTCCACACGATATTTCCAAAATCAAATCATCTACATTGAAGCCTTGGGCACACTCGATTAGCATCCGGCAATCCTGAGCCCCGCTATACCGAGAAAGAAACGAGATAATATCAATCGCAATCATTTTCGAACAACTGATCAACATGGCCGACGCACTAGCCTCACAAATGAAAAGCACTACTTTAGGGTACCGTATTCGTTTCCCTGTCGATGGACCTTGAATTGACCATGTTTACATCTTGCCAGGGATACCAGCTCAGATGCGAAGTGGAAGGAGCAATTAAATGTCCCTGCCAAGGATGCGAGACCACAGACTGAGGTTTGTTACTCGAAGACTAGCTCGGGCTCGTCGCCATCTGACTTGCGCCCAGGATGTCACTGCTACGAAAGGCCTAGAATTTGAAGATTTCTACATCAAACGTGAACTTATGATGGGAATTTTCGAAGCCGGGTTCGAGAAACCATCACCTATCCAAGAAGAAACGATACCTGTCGCACTCACCGGCCGAGATATTCTAGCGCGAGCCAAAAACGGTACGGGGAAAACAGCGGCTTTCGTCATCCCAACCCTAGAACGCATTAACCCCAAGAGCACCAAAACGCAGGCTCTCATTCTGGTTCCCACAAGAGAATTGGCCCTTCAGACTTCTCACGTCTGTAAAACTTTGGGGAAACATCTTGGCATCAACGTTATGGTTACTACAGGCGGGACAGGATTGATGGATGACATCATCCGCTTGAATGACGCCGTCCATATTCTTGTCGGAACGCCTGGACGAGTGTTGGACTTGGCTAGCAAAGGTGTCGCTGATCTTTCTGAATGCCCGACATTCGTCATGGATGAGGCCGACAAATTGCTATCGCCTGAATTCACCCCAGTCATTGAACAGCTATTGTCATTTCATCCCAAGGATCGTCAAGTAATGCTCTTCAGTGCCACTTTCCCACTGATTGTGAAATCCTTCAAGGTAAGTATATCAAGAGTTATATCTATCCCAAAAATGGCCCTTGACACATGTTAGGACAAACACATGCGCAACCCTTATGAGATTAATCTCATGGACGAGCTCACCCTACGAGGAATCACGCAGTACTATGCATTTGTGGAGGAGAAACAGAAAGTCCATTGTTTGAACACTCTGTTTTCAAAATTACAGATCAATCAATCAATCATCTTCTGTAATTCCACCAATCGGGTTGAGTTACTCGCGAAGAAGATCACTGAGCTGGGGTATTCCTGCTTCTATTCACACGCAAGGATGCTTCAACAACATCGGAACCGAGTATTCCACGACTTTCGCAACGGCGTTTGCCGTAATCTCGTCTGCTCGGACCTCTTGACCCGCGGTATTGACATCCAAGCTGTCAATGTTGTCATCAACTTCGACTTCCCCAAGAATGCTGAAACCTATCTTCATCGGATTGGTCGGTCAGGTCGCTTCGGGCATCTCGGACTTGCTATCAATCTCATCAACTGGGATGACCGTTTCAACTTGTATAAAATTGAACAGGAACTGGGAACTGAAATCCAGCCCATTCCGCAGAACATCGACAAAAAGCTCTATGTTTACGACTCACCTGACACAATCCCACGCCCTATCGCGAACCCATCACAACCGCTGATTAATACCACAGTCACAAATACAATTGCCGCAGATCGTCGTCCTACTCACCATGCAAATGGCGGGCATTATCAGTTCCATCGGGGCCGAGGCTCATACCGCGGAGGTCGGGGCCAGGGCCAACGTCGCAGCATTCATAACGATGCGAAGCAATTTAGCGCCTCTCAAGGTCAGACAAGCGGCAAAACTCACACTACATCAGTGTCATAAACAACCAGCTACCGCATTAATGAGTGCTACGCCCGCGTTTTCCCGTTTCTGAGCTCTTTTGCCTTTTGTGCTTTTCACTCTTGCCATGTCCTTCTTATTTCCGTTCTCTCTCATCATCGGTTGTGGTCTGCTCATCTTGCAATGATTGTTGGCTACATGAACTCACGGGCCCAACACCGTGGCACATTCTTGATGTCTTGTTTTGCTGTGACTTTTGTCTCCTACATGATAGTCTTTGCACCTCGAATCCGAAGATGCAGGAACATTATATGTCTGTACCATACCTCATGCTCGGCTTCGTTCAGTGTGTATTTGTTTCAGGTCATCACCTGTCCCTCACTCGCCTTTTGATGACGAGTCAGGTTCTTGTCATTGCTCTGCGTGCTTGTACATATTTTTTCTGGGACTGCATTGGGATCAGGTGAGATCATCAAGGCGTTCGCGGACACATTCCAAGGTATATGGGTTTGGCGTTTCTGGCGATTTCGACTAACATACAGAAACGCGGCGATTGGGTTTACCCCCAGCTATGCCGGTTTTGACCATTATATCCTGAGCTCATTTGCCAGGCTAGCCATACGCCACGTCACTGGACCATATTTCCTCTCGGCACAGCATGACTATGACTACAACACCGGAATTTGCATCCCTGGCGATAACGGCGAAGTTTTCAAAGCTCTTTATGCACTTTCGTCTCTGTACCATCGTTTTGGGGTCACGTCGTTTGCCAGTATAACTCGTGACCGTCCTTGTGCTTGGTCTGGACATCGATAAACTCTAGGACCGGGATCGTGGGAATATTCAGAAAATGAAGCAAATTCAAGGGGAGGTGGGCCCAAAGAAAAAAAAAAAAAAAAAAAAAAAAAAAGACCCCCAGAGCAGCAAAAGCAAAGGGGCCGGAAGAGCGAGGTAAGAGGAACAGAGGAGGAAAGAGGAGGGCGAGAAGAGAGGAAATCAAGCGGAACGAATGCTGGGGAAGCTGAAGGCTATTGAAGAAGGAAAGGCGGAGAAGGCGGAACGAGTGCCATGTGGAAATCGGAAGGCAAGAACAATCGAAAGAGCGGGGAGAAACCAAAAAGGAAAAGAGAAAAAAAAAAAAGGGAGAAAACAGAAAATGACGAAAAGAATTAGCCTGGGGTATAACTAGATGCTTTAACTGACGGTCAAGATATGTGCCGTATCTAGTCAAATGTCAACTCAATTCCCTAGGCGGACTTCGTCTAAATGAATAATATTGTAGAGCCAAGTTCGGTCGGCTGACGCAAGAGTCCTGCGCCTTCTGCCCTTGCGGAATCCCGTACTAATAAGGTTACCG
Source organism: Aspergillus uvarum CBS 121591 (assembly GCF_003184745.1). Classification (NCBI taxonomy): domain Eukaryota; kingdom Fungi; phylum Ascomycota; class Eurotiomycetes; order Eurotiales; family Aspergillaceae; genus Aspergillus; species Aspergillus uvarum. The sequence goes on along the minus strand of NW_020291395.1, from coordinate 60,307 downwards.
AGGAACTAGTGAGTTAGACCATAACTATATTCCGCAATTCTGACTCAAGTCTCGACAGATACTCCTTGACACGATAGATTGTCAAGATTGTGCCCGGTGAAACACTCTCGCCCATGGCAACCACCGAAAAAGATCACCGGTCGAAGGTCCGTTCAGTCTGAAGAGGAATGCCCATGAGAATATTACTTCTAAACTGTGGACGCAGCCCAGTAGTTTGCGATCGATTATCGCAGGCTCAACCGCCGGTGCCGTTGAGATCGGTAATACCTCGCTATGCTCACTTGGACTCCGTTTACAAAAAGCTAAACAGTATTAGCAATCACTTATCCAGCCGAATGTACGGGAAAGACAGATACTGGTTGATCTATCTTCAATAGCTGATTATTCCATCAGTTGCAAAGACCCGTACGCAACTCAACCGCAGACTCCCCGACGCAAAGAAACTACCATGGCCACCGTTTGGCTCACAATGGTATGCTGGGTGCACAACCCTGATCATTGGAAATTCACTTAAGGCAGGAATTCGTGAGTGATTCTGTTTGTGGTGCTGATTCTGATGCATATCTTGAGACTGATGCGCTGGTTTCGTGGATAGGGTTCGTTGCTTTCGACTGGCTGAAGTCACTTCTGCAAGACGAGAACGGCAAGATCTCAGGGCCCCGAACAGTTGTCGCGGGCTTCGGTGCAGGATTCACTGAGTCATTGTTGGCAGTCACACCGTTTGAGAGTATCAAAACACAACTGTTTGTTAGACCCTGGTCGCCGACCACTTCATGAGCTTAGGTCACTACTCCTCGTTCAGTCGGACAGAACTGACACCCTATGGCGCTATTAGAATTGACGATCGGAAGTTGCAGAAGCCCCGGATGCGTGGATTTCTGCATGGGAGCAAGATCATTTACCAAGAAAGGGGCATTCGAGGTTTCTTCCAAGGATTCGTTCCTACAACCGCACGCCAGGCTGCCAACTCGGCGACACGATTCTCGAGTTATACAATGCTGAAACAGATGGCCCAAGGCTGGGTCGCTCCTGGAGAGAAGTTGGGGACTGTGAGCACCTTTGCCATCGGTGGAATAGCCGGCCTTATCACTGTGTAAGCCTGCTGTGGCCCTACTCTCGTCATTGTGGCCGATATCTCTGCGCAGAGGAGTTGCTAATCCATCTCCATCCAGTTATGTTACGCAACCCCTTGATACTGTGAAAACCAGGTTTGTGTTCAAGTCAAACATCTCCTCAAGAGACGCGTACTGACACAGTATTAGGATGCAATCCCTAGAAGCCAGTAAGAATTATAGGAATAGTTTCGTCTGCGCGGCACGCATCTTCAAGGACGAGGGCATTCTAACCTTCTGGTCGGGAGCCGTTCCACGACTAGCGAGGCTCATTATGAGTGGCGGCATAGTATTCACCATGTATGTGCTCTATCGACCCGTAGATGATATGATCCAGCTGTGTGGCCAGCTAATGATAAAACAGGTACGAGAAGACGATGGAGGCATTGGACACATTTGATCCAGAGAGGCGTTATATCTAAGTCGTTATGAAGCTGGGTGATGTATAGGATACTACGGGCTGTGTGTGTGCAATTGAGATCGAATTGTAATCGAATGGACTTGCTGAAAACCTGCTTAACAGCGTAGTCATCATGGCAACATTCGGAACCATTATCTATACACTCAGCCTGCTAAGCACGTCGCTGTACCTCGTGCTTGATCAATGCTTCTGCCGCCATGACTGCGATTTCGCGATCACCAAACCATGTCCGTACACTATCCATCACGGATTCTAACCCATGGCCACCAGCTAGGACGTCGTCTAGATTGTGCACAGTGAGCCCGCTACGGTGGTCTGTGCAGCGACTTTGGCCATAATTGTACGTGCGAACTTTATCGCCTCGGCCCATTCGGGCAACGCCACCCATAGCCCCTCTCCTGAGCTCAACAAGTTCCTGTTCTCGCGTCTCTCGCCTCTGTTCGGCCAATTTCGCACGCAAAACTTGCCACGCCTTCTTTCGATTTGAGTGCTGGGACCGTGAATCTTGCATCGAGACTACGATACCAGTCGGTATGTGAGTTAAGCGGATCGCAGATTCAGTCTTGTTCACATGCTGTCCGCCAGCACCACTAGCTCGCATCTTCTCCGTGCGAACTTCCTGTGGGTCAATGTAATAGTCGCTGTTGGGATCATCGAAACCATGCGCTCCATCGGTGCCACTTCCTGTTTCTGGGAAGCTAGGGAGGACCATGACACTCACAGCACTAGTATGAGTACGGCCCTTGGCTTCCGTGGCAGGGACTCTCTGAACCCTGTGCACACCTGACTCTGTTCTCATGGTGTCGTATGCACCATCCGTTTCTATCTCCAGAACTGCTTCGCTAAGGCGGTCCTCGGCCGACCCTTCTCCGCCTTCCTTCTTGATGATGGTACAACGAAAACCTCGGCGAGAGCAGAAGGCGATATACATTTTCATCAACTCGAAAGCAAACAGGCCTGCTTCATCCCCACCTGCGCCAGGTCGGATCTCAAGCAGACATGGGAGCTCTGCAAAAGGATGGCGAGGAATGAGCGCTTTCTTAAGACTTTCTGATATACTGGGCAACGTAAGCTTGCTACTTTCTAGGTCTTCAATGGCCAAAGACTTCAATTCAGCTTCCGTTTTCGGATCATCTAACAAGGACTGTAACTCGGATATGGACTGTGCATTGGTCAGCGCGAGCAGAACGACGTGAGGACCCAAGAGTCACATGCTTCGTTTGCAGTATCCCACTCCTTTAGAGTGTCCGCAACCTGTGCTAGCTCTCCAATCCGTTTTGCGATCTTGGCGTCGAAGGAATCAGCTAATTGAGTACTGAGAGCGGCATGCTCGACGGCCAAAGTGCGTGCGTGTGTAAGGAGGGCTGGAGAGAGATCTGATCCTGTTCAATTGCGCATGAGCCATGGTCCTTGAGAGTACTACACAAGCGTGGAACAAACTGACCTGTTTTGTACGTCCGACGTTGTAGAAGCAACCGTTGGTATAGAGAGGCCCTGGCTGGCCGGACCAGACACCGAGAGCAGACCCACGGTACTCGGAACATTGTCTATTTCCCGATATAACAAACAAGATCGGTGACAACATCCAGTGCCATGCAGATTCAATCGTAGAATCTGCTTCTCAACACTTGAACGGCGACCAATTCTCCGCGGCTAATTGTGTCACGTGGTATATGCAATCCAGGCATTGTAACCATACTGTACGGTATGAAACAATAATTGGACGGTAACCAGCCATTGTTTCAGGGAAAGAGGGTCGCGCAAGACATGTGCGCAAATTACTGTATGTACGTACAGTACAGTGTCGTAAAGGCCAGACTGGAAGATTGGGACTTGCTGCATCCCGCAATAAGCATCTCCGACAATAAATCACCACGGTCAGAGCTGGCTGTTATCAACATTCCTCAAAATATGTAACTTGCTCTCCGACCATCAAAAAGGTCATTCTTACCCGCGTTGCACCCTGTCACTGGCCGCCTCTCATCTGCGACGTCTTATACTACATACTAATATGAAATCATTTCCATAACGTCCTACATTTTTACCGTCCTATACTCGTCGATTGGCGTCTCTCCTTTTACAAGATGTTTGTCTCTCCAGGGCTCCTTACGGTCTTTCTGGCCTTGCTATCAGTCGTAAAAGGCTGGCAACCCTCACCAATTTCTCACGACACCCCACTTTCATCTTTGATCGCATCTGCGAAAACGCATCTTGCCGGTGGCTCGCCCAGGGACGCTCTACAGTACTTTGATGCGGCTATCTTAAGAGACCCTGCAAATTACCTGGTCATCTTCCAGAGAGGCGCGGCTTACCTTTCATTAGGCAAGAACTCTCAGGCTTTAGCCGACTTCGATCGCGTTCTGCAATTGAAGCCAGGTTTTGAGAGCGCCCTTCTGCAGCGGTCTCGTCTCAGGGCTAAGTCTGCAGATTGGGCAGGAGCTTTAGAAGATCTCGGCGAGGCTGGTAAGGGTTCGTCTTCAGAATTTAAGGAGCTTCAGGAAGCGCAAGACTCTGCGCTGCGTGCACACGACGCAGAAAAGCTTGGTTCCTGGGATGCTTGCGTGAGCCACGCGAATGTAGCCCTCAGCAAAGCAAGCATGTCTCTGAGCCTCCGACAAACCCGAGCTCATTGTCGGTTCGAGCGGGGGGAGATAGAGGAGGGTCTTAGCGACCTCGCACATATCTCCCAAATATCCCCCGGCTCCTTGGAACCCCATCTGCAGATTTCATCGATGCTATTCTACTCCCTTGGTGACTATGATCGCGGCATTTCTCAGGTTCGCAGATGCCTTCATTCAGACCCTGATTCGAAAATCTGCAATCGTCTCTATCGCAGAGAAAAGAAGCTTCTTAAAAGAATTCAGACTATGGAAAACGCTGCAACTTCTAGAAAATTCAACAATGTTGCCAATCTGCTGGTGGGAGTCGGTGACGTTAGTGGTTTAATAGTCGATGTACAGAATGATGTAAGGCAGGCAAGGGAAGCCGGATATATCCACCCAGCCGCTCCCAATCGGCTCTTTGCCTCACTGGTTGAGAGAACCTGCGAGGCCTACCAGGAGGTTTGTCAATGCCTGTTTACCGTGGTTGTCTGGCTTATCACTAACACTTCCGACCCAGACACAGATACGTAAATCAGCGGCCTCCTATTGTTCTCAGGCGCTAGATCTGAATCCATCGTCTTTAGCAGGTCTTCTGTATAAAGGCCAGGTGGCCATCGATGAGGATCGCTTTGAAGATGCAATAGGCGTGCTGACTGAAGCAAAGGAGCATCATCCCAACTCTAAGAAAATTCAGGACCTGTTACAGAAAGCTCACGTTCTTCAAAAGCGCTCTAGACAAAAGGACTACTATAAGGTTCTGGGTGTCACGCGTGATGCCGATGAGCGTACCATCAAACGTGCATATCGTCAATTGACAAAACAACATCATCCCGACAAGGTCATATCTCGTGGAGTATCCAAGGAGGAGGCTGAGAAGAAGATGGCTGCCATCAATGAGGCCTACGAAGTCTTATCGGACCCCGAATTAAGAGGACGCTATGACAACGGCGATGACCCCAATGATCCCGAGTCCCAGAGGGGTAATCCATTCCAGTCCGGGCCGTTCGGTGGCGGTCAACAATTCTTTTTTCAACAAGGGGGCCCCCAGTTCAAATTCTCTGGGCAGGGTTTCAATTTTCCCGGCGGTGGTTTCCCTTTTCGTTGACAACAGAAGGTTATATTTAATGTCGAGGAAACTATTCGTCTAGATGTCTTCATCACTGTCTCTTGGGATTTTACGTAGCTATTTTTCCCGTGTGGCATAGGTATCTCGCACCTTGTGATCTGGGGATAGCTTTTCTTTTAAAAATCCAGGCATACATACACTTAAGGTAATTGTCATACATTCCAGTCGCTAATCTACTGTAGATTTCGTCCCGACGTGCAAACTTTTGTATCCAGTCAATTATGGTAAGAGATATAGGCAGGTCAATCATGATCATTTCTTCGGGCGGTCTGTCAGGGGAACATAGCTGACTTGGAAGATTTTCTCTTTGCTGACGGACCCGTCTGCCTTCTTGTCGACAACCCATATGTATTGTCCGCCGCTTGGCCCAAAACTTCCCGCATCTCCATCGTCACTGTCCATGTCCACGGGGATGAACAACCGCCCGGGTGTGCGAAGCTGCTCAATCAATACAGGATGTAGCCGTTCAGCGGCCGCGCCGACATGGATGGCATCATACGGCGCCCCTTGGGGCCATCCCAGCCGCCCATCGGAAGCAATGAACTTCACTATTTCGGACTTGAGGTACTTGCGACCCTGCTCTGATTTGCTCATGTTCTCGTAGGCTAATTTGACGAGCTCTGGTATGTGGTCGATACCAATAACTTGGCCATTTGCTTGATTTGCAGCCGATGGATCAGTGACGAGGTTGGCAAAAACATGGGTCAAGTAACCTGATCCGGACCCAATGTCCAAGACATGCGAGCCGGGCTTGAGAAAGTCGATAAGATATTCACATGCATGGCCGTGCATATGAGGTGCAGAGATCGTCGCGGCGTGTCCGATTGGCTGCGGTGAATCTGAGTACGGCCTTGAGGGCGCATAGTGGGCCCGGTCAACCTTGCATACCTATCTGTCAGACTTCCAACTACAAAATTCGCCTTATCCGGGAACCGTTGGCTTTTATCTCGTGGCTTATCCTCGTCCAGAGATAGTGATCTCCGGGGAGAAGTAAACGAGATTTCTTGGTTGGTGAGTGAGAAGGGGACGAATGGGGTTGCTCACGCCTTTCATGGCATCTCTCACCCTTTCACTCTTTATGAGACCGGTCCTGTACAGGTTCTCAACCAATTCGCTGTTAGTTGATCCAGAACAGTACCACGCCATTGAGTATAGCTTCCGGGCAGATTGCGTGCAGCGCGTGGTTGTGGCGAAAATCCCAGCAAGCATATAAGTCCAAGTATGCGCCCCTGCAGCAGCAGCAGAATTATTACCAGAGACGTGGATCGGTATTATTCGATATGTGTGTAGTAGATAAGTATGAAGGTCGTTCGTTGTTGAACTAAATCAAAAACGGTGGGGCATCTCTACCTTTGAGGAGGGAATTCCGGAGTGATACGGACGGCCTGTGACGTCATTTACCATCCTAGGTCTCATGATTGCGCAAGTGATAAGCAGCCGCTGTGCGTTCATATGCATTACTACGGAGTACATGTAGTAACAGACCTGAGTAGCCGAGATTCTGATAAGCTCGGGCCTTCTATAGGCTGGACTCCTCGACTTGATTTTCGCTTCATTTCTGGTTGCACATGGTACTTACTGGACTCTGTCATTGCTTGTATTGTATATATTGAGGGTCCAGAGGGGCAACCAGGGGAAGTGGATATATATAAATCAAGCGGCAATCTCCCCCGCATGAATGCCAAATCACATAGAATAACCCTTAGGCTCAAGTGTTTTACAATGGAACATCATCCAGGGAAGAGTGATCACATGCATATATACTGGCCAGGCCACTCAGCACCAACATCTGCCCTAGAAGCACCGAAGCTACTCCCTTCCTAGTTATCGAGGACCTTGACTACACCGTGGGTCATGAATTGACTAGTTGCTGACCCAAGCTAGACCAGAAGACCAGGGAGCAGAATGCAATTTCAGTACATTAACACCTCGAAAAAGAACCCTACCGTCAAAGAACAGTAATACCATTCCCCTGACAATAGATCCCAATGTAAAGTGACCTCAAAAACCCCCGATATAGACATCAAGGAACCATAATAATCCTTAATGTAAAGTGTATACGCATTTCAAGTAGTTATTAAGTAGTTAAGTACTGTGCAGTCCTTGAAAAAGCAAATACTACGTACTGTAAAGTACATACCTGTAAAGGTGAGTTGGCTTGAAAAGTACAGGACTCATATTAAGTAGGTGAAAAGTCACCTGATGTATATGGGCGGTGAGTGTTTTCGTGCCACAGCACCGAAATAACGAAGGTTGGCTGAGCTGCTTCCTTCATGAATTACCACAGCTAGTAAGAACTCACCTGTACCTTGGTTTATTACTAGGCATGATACATGTGGTCATGATAGTCATATATGTGACTGGCAACATTCTCCATAGTTGACATGCGACCAACAGACACGTACTGTACTAGTCAATTGCTCTTGACATGTAATCATGGAAAGTGAAGAAGCCGACTCCACCATCCAAGCAGAGGTCGATGTCCTCATGTTCGATTATCTTCTCTGCACAACGATTGACCAACTCATATGCCACGGAAGGGCGAAGGTGGAAGGGCAGAAGCGAGAAGACCATAATATCGAGTGGTACCTGAGAACCATTCAAAGTAAGTATGACCGAGTTACTGTCACCTTCATCAAATCACTGACTGTTTCCAATTGCCAAACCAGCAACCAGAGCAGTGTTGTTAGACCCAAATAGTCTTTCGGATGACATATGTACTAAAGACCGACTGCTGAATTTTGCCGTGATATTCTGTCGCCGGTATGCCTTACTACAGAACGGTGCTCCGGAAGCAACTGCCCTGTTCCTACTGGCCAACTTTCTCGCGCTCTGCGAAGGACCAGGGGAGAGCTGGCCCGAGCTCAAAGATGCCATCTTAGCTCACCTGGTTATGGCGGCCGCAAAAGAGGAGCTCGCGGCGACCGGCATTCAGTCAACCCCGGACTACGACGAGTGTATTCACCGCGTGCAAGAGGTCATAGAAGAAAAATCAACGGCGAAGGGACGACAAGGGCACCAGAAATACTTCCAGCCACCTCGCGGTTTGTCGCCAGAGGTTCATCTAAGGAATATATCAAACGGACTGCCTGCAGCTCAGCTTGCACGCGCAGTGATTGATTACCTGGCCAACTTAATGCAATCGCTAGATCCACCCATACTGCTGCAATTAGAGAGAGGGAAACTCGGTGGGCTCACCCGCGAAGAGACCAGGCAGTTGAAAGAAAGAATAGGACTTTGAAAGTCCACAACCGGTTATCTGCACAGTTTATAGTTGGAGATTGGCGAGACAAATCACAAGACTAGCTGCAATGATGGGCCTCTCTACATGGATTGAACAGTAACCAATGTCGATGAATGATTTCTAAATAGGACCCATGCAAAACAATACTCTACACGCCAGGATATCAGGAACGCGCGGGGATGGCAGTGTTCCATGGGCCTCCGCTGCCAATCGGCAAATAAATCGTGGCAAATAGCCTAGCCCAGTAGCATGCGACGGGGATCTTCAATGTATTCCTTGACCTGGAGTAAGTGATAAGGTTAGTTTATGGGTTAGAAATGCTCTGGTTACGGTGTCTGACCTTGACAAGGAAAGTGACAGCCTCCCGACCATCCAGAAGCCGGTGATCGTAAGTCAAAGCAAGATACATCATCTGGTTCAAACGTCAGCACAAGCTAGGAGGACAGTAAGGATGCAGTAAGGACTTACAGGGCGAATTTCGACTTTACCGTTGACGGCAACAGGCTTGTCCTTGATGGCATGAAGTCCAAGAACGGCTTGACCATGTTAGTCAGTTTTCTACTATGTACCAGCATAAGGCGTCGGAACCTACCCGTCTGTGGAAGGTTAATGATCGGCGTGCCCATGAGAGAGCCGAACACACCACCCTGTGAAGTCAGCATTGTCAATAAAAGTTCAATGCCAAGCATGGACAAAACACGACTTACATTGCTGATGGTAAAAGAACCTCCGGCCATGTCCTCGATCGTCAACTTGTTGTCACGGGCCTGGAATGTGTACTAAGATTAGATTGCGAAATTCAATGAGCTTGGGCGACTGACCTTCTTGCCGAGGTCTGCAATGGACTTCTCAATACCGACAAGGTCCATGGTCTCCGCGTTGCGGACCACCGGTGTCACAAGGCCCTTTTCAGTGGCGACGGCTACACTGATATCAACATAGTCTCGATAGACAATGGTGTCACCGCCATTCGGCCCCTCAATGGAAGCATTAACTGCAGGGACATCTTTCATAGCTAGGACGCATGCACGAGAGAAAGCGCTCATGAATCCCAGCTTGACACCCGTCTTCTTCAGCACATCGTCCTTGTAGAGCTTCCTGAACTCCATGAGTGACGACATGTCCACCTCGTTAAAAGTGGTGAGGGAGGCTGCCGTGTTCTGAGACTGCTTCAAGCGCTCAGCGATTCTCAATCTCATTCTGTTCATCTTCACCTGTACGTGGCATGTCGTGTTAGCGAATTCAAACTAGACCATGACACATGGACTATGATAGCAACGAACCCTCCTCTCTTCACGGCCCCCAATGCTCAGTTTGCTGTCCTCAGGAGCCTGCGACTTAGGCGCCGTGGGCTGCGACTTCTTGAGTTCATTTGCCTTGGCGGCAGGCTTCTCGGGAGTAGGCGCTTTTGGTGCCTCAGACGTCTTTGCTTGCTCTGGCTCCGAAGCCGTGGGTTGCTCGGGACTAGCTGGTTCCGCAGACTTTTGAGATGCCTCCTCCTCCGTCTTTGCTTCCGGGGCGCCTCCGAGCTCCAGTCTAACAAGGTCCTGACCAACCGTGACGGTGTCCTCCTCGCTCACCAGGAACTCCTTGATCGTGCCAGATTCTGGGGCATTAACAGAGACATCAATCTAGAAAGGGTAAGCGGCTGTTGGGCGTGGAAAATGTCAAAGTCCACGTTTCATGGTCATTAAACGTCCGTACCTTGTCAGTTTCAATTGTCGCAATCTCCTCATCTCGTTCAACGTAATCCCCGACCTCTGATGGCACCGTCAGTGAATTATAGCAATGTGAACGCCTTAGGACCCTCACGTTTGGAAAACTGCTTTAGAGTGCCTTCGGTAATAGACTCGGCCATCTGTGGGACCTTGACAACAGTATCCGCTATAAGTCACCAAGTTAGTGCAGCCGGCTAAGATACAGGGTGCTTTATGTACCATAGGTTCTAACTTGGTGGGCTCCGAAGGGAGTAGCGGTAAGGTTGGTGAAGCTTCTGAGCCTTTCTAAGCCGTCTGTTGCTACCGAAGCCATTTTATCGAGAAGGACTTACCCCGAACCCGTAAACCGTTGCAAAGCTGGATTCAGCCGACAGGCCACTTTAGCATTTCTTTGGAGCGCATTCGAGGCGAAGCTTCTGGGCCGACCGAAAGAAACAGCGCGGAAGGCCTGAGTGCTCCGAGGCAGACGGTGAAAGGGCAGTCGAGAAGCCATGATGACCCAGGTAAAGGAGAAACAAAAAAGAGCAATGAAAGTTATCAATAGCAACGTCCGAGAAAGACGGTATACAATCCTAAGCCCCTGTGTGATCTCTGGCAACCGGGCGAGGCGAAGACAGCTGAGTTTTGATCCAACTTGGAATGCAGGTTCAATTATTGAAATTAAGTTAAGAGGGAGTGATGAAACTTATGTCGGGGTACGTGAGCTCGAGCCCGGGCCGAGACAACCGGAATTTCCCTCAAGAGAAGCTGCATTTTCCCTGCGACCGGCAAATGAACGGAGTATAATTATTACGCTTCTTCGGCTGCCCAAGACTGCCAGCTTGGCACTTTTCAGCGCCCGCCAAGGACCGCCGCAGGCCGAATTGTCAAATGAGGTAGAACTCGAAGCCGAGGGCACATCATCGTCATCTATCTCCTCAAACCCAGACTTCCCCAGACGCAATGCCTCTTAGCGCCGCTGCGTAAGTCAGTCAATTGAAAGTTCTTCTAGAGAGAATCTGACTCTGCATTACAGCTCCCTTTATCGACGGTCCCTGAAACTTGCCCTGGATTGGGCTGTTCACCGTCAGGTTTGGCGAGGACAGGCAGTCTACATTCGCTCACTGTTCGACGCAAATAAAAACGTTCGCGACCCTCGGCAACAGAAGGTATCCCATGATTCTGGAGCTGCAAAGTGCAGTGGTACCAGACCTAGTCTAATAGCGATTCAACAGGTGCTGTTACAGGAAACCGAGAAACTACTTGAGACATGGAAGCACCCCGACCCCTATCGCGCGCCCACTGCCCCAGGAGGTATTTGATTGCCAGTCCTAGCTTGCCGCAAGAATCAGGTGCTAACTTTTCAAAAGGCAGTAAATGGGAGAGAAACCTTCCTGCCCCCCAGTTGCCTCGTAAGTTCATCCATTTTGTCCTTCATAACAGATGCTGGGATGTTGTCCGGTACGCCGTACTGACACCCATTAGTCGCCTCCCAGCCTGCGGGCCACTGATTGTCGTCTACGATGTACTTTAGCATATTTGTTACAAAAATACAATTTGAATAGCACATTTGCAGCAATACTGGTCAATGCAGTAAATTATAGATATTGAAAAGCGATAAGCAGCGGTTGCCGGATCGACAAGACTCAACACGTCGAAGTTGTGAATAGAGCATCTTGAAAATTTGTGTCCATAAATAATTCTCGGTATCATTCCATGCCCGTGGACATAATGTACAACCATGAAACTAAAAGCTAAAAAGAGAGAGAAAAAAACGCAGAGCCATTAACGTGCCCAGACCAGAACCCCGTTATCACATCAATAAGAGAACCAATCCACGCCGAATCAGAAAACCCAAACCAAAGAAAAATTATTCACAGCTCCTGGCTACCCGAGCCCTTGCCACTCTTAGGGGTCTTCTTGGGCAGAAGGTCTAGATTGTGTTAGCACCGCATCAGTCAACGTATATCGAGAACTCGAAACATACTCTGGTGAATGTTGGGGAGGACACCACCCTGAGCAATGGTGACGTGGCCCAGAAGCTTGTTCAACTCCTCATCGTTTCTGATGGCGAGCTGGAGATGGCGGGGGATGATACGGGTCTTCTTGTTGTCACGGGCAGCGTTACCAGCCAATTCGAGGATTTCGGCAGCGAGATACTCGAGAACAGCGGCAAGATAGACAGGAGCACCTGGTGCCATGTTAGAGAGGTAGAAGTGAAGAGACGATTCGAGCTTACCAGCACCGACACGCTGAGCGTAGTTGCCCTTGCGGAGGAGACGGTGGACACGACCAACAGGGAACGCAAGGCCGGCCTTGGACGAGCGGCTAGAAGACATGGTTAGATTAGCTTCACTTATGGTGGATGATTGATGGTGGCTCTCACGATTGGGCGTTCTTGCTACCGCTGGCCTTGCCTCCAGACTTTCCTCCGGTCATTTTGAATGGTTGTTGTTTTTTTTTTTTTGGTTGAGGTCGTAAGAAGAAGGTATGCGATAGGGTCAAGACGTTGACACGGCGAAAAGGTTAGTTTATGGGGTTAAGGGTTGACGGCGAACGCGAGGGAGCGGAGGACATATATAATAACGCGACAAGGGTGACGTTGGGCTAATGGGGAGCCTTTCAGATCACCCTCTCGCTTAGCGGGGCTAACCAATCAAAGAAGAGATCATATCACCTGGCACGCATGGCTTGGCGGAGATGGGTTTGGCTTGATTCCGGGTAGCGGTTACCTTATGTGGTATAGCTCTGTAATGAATGGGGTATGTTTCAGTACAGTCATGCTAGCGTGATCTGAGGCGTTCCGTGGCGGTAGGTGACGCGTTCCCCACCCTTTAATCATACAGATCATACGTATTCAATACAGTATTGAAATTCTGCTTCTTTCGCGGACCTCAGGATCAACTAGGCATTTGCGAGCTGGTATAAGTAGCGCGCCTCTCTCGTCACCGCGTCTCCCTCATTTCAGTTTTCCTCATCATCCTGTTCTCCGTCCTTCTCCACGCTACAACTCAACGCAATCCGCTTTTACCTCCATTTACGTTTTAAACAGAACACTCAAAATGCCTCCTAAAGCTGCCGAGAAGAAGCCCAGCACTGGTGGCAAGGCCCCCGCTGGAAAGGCCCCCGCCGAGAAGAAGGAAGCCGGCAAGAAGACTGCCTCTGCCAGCACCGGTGACAAGAAGAAGCGTGGAAAGACCAGGAAGGAGACCTACTCCTCTTACATTTACAAGGGTACGCTCGCTTCACTGTGCTATCATATACGAAGCTAATTTTCGCCGCAGTCTTGAAGCAAGTTCACCCCGACACTGGTATCTCCACTCGTGCCATGTCCATCCTGAACTCTTTCGTCAATGGTATGCTTGGATCCTGGCTGCATAATAATCGGATCAAAGTTGTTGACTGTCTTTAGATATCTTTGAGCGCGTTGCTACCGAGGCTTCCAAGCTCGCCGCTTACAACAAGAAATCCACTATTTCGTCGCGGGAGATCCAGACCTCGTAAGTCACCAATTCCATGAATCTCGGGGCACCAGCTGACAAATGGTAGTGTGAGGCTCATTCTTCCCGGCGAATTGGCAAAGCACGCGGTGTCCGAGGGCACTAAGGCTGTCACAAAGTACTCTTCTTCTGCCAAATAAGCTTCTTGTTTTGTTTTTTGTTTCTGCGGGATTGTTTTTATGCTACCTCGTCATCAGCAACGGTTCTGAGGTGGTGGGTTACAGGGTGTTCGCGGGATTTTTTTTTCTAATGTGTCATGGGATGGCTTTATTTTTTCCCCTTGGGCCAAATGTTTTTTATGGTTTTCGTGACATGAATGCGGTGTAACATAACACGGATCTGGGGTTGGTCGCGCAATTTTGCCTTCCCTAGCAGAATTCTATTTCTGAATTGCTTTCCATATCCATGATTCATCCACGCAGCTCTACCGGGTTGACATACAGTATCAGGAAAGTCTTTTTAGACTAAGAGCCACGCATTCGTTCCAGGTGTCTACTCTGTATCGTCCAATACCTCGACTTCGTCCAGAGCATCTCGCCCCATGTTTGATGTATCCACCTCGTTGATGACATGGATGATCGCTCTGCCTTCTACCGACTTCAACCGACCCTCCCAGTCCTGCCAGTCTTCTTCATTTCGAATGAGAAACCCAATAAGCATGCTTGGATCCATATCCCGCATGTGAATCCTCCGCAGTCGTCGCGTGTGGTAAGTGTCGATCTCATCTTTCGAGTATGACTGCCCTGTGTCACGGTCTGGAAGCGCTGGGCGGGTGAAGTGGGGGTCGAGATAGAATAAATGCGAACCCTGGTGAGCTACAAAATAATGCGAGGCCGAAGGACGTCCCCTAACGTGTTCATCACGTCAGTTTGGTTTGGTGGCAGGTACTCGGGGACATACCCTGCTATTCCCACTGACTGAGGCAGTTGTAACGCAGCCTTGAGGCCATTCCAGTATGCCGGTGTCACGCGATCGATGCCCAGTCTTATTCCGACAAGTATGAGTGTTGGTTGAATCACATCCGTCCCGCTACGTGCGATTTCCAGGAATCTATCTCGATAAACCTCCCCTGTGTCATTTGTGACATATACGTTGAGTGCTGGTTCTTGCCACGAAGTGGAGAGCGCCCTAGCTTGATCTTCAGCTCCAGTTGATACCTTGGTGTGTGGGCTTCACATACTCGATGCATCTGGCGGTTGCGGATGGCCCAAACCACTCTCCTGGGAATTTACCGCATGACTGTGCACCATGCTGTACAAAACGATGGATCGAGAAGGGGGCACTCGGAGTATCTGCAAAAAGCGATAGCAGGCTCGCTTCTTCCTTGTGTCTCTGTCCGCGACGCCAGTCTATCAAGATGTTAGCAAGGTAAAATCGCTGTCTTTAAATGTCTGAGATTATGTTTCCTACCCCGCCCGAGTAGCAGAAAAGCCATCGCATTGATTAGTAGGCTTTGGCCTGATCTTATCATGCAGCCCCATCCGGTATCTGATGTAAAACCTTGGGTATCCAACAACTGACTTCGTAGTCGGACGCTTAGTGTCATGGACGCAGTGGCATTGTGGCCATCGGTCCTGGGTATTGGTGTGAAATTTGATCGATAGGTCATCCAGATCCTTGATTCGAAGTCTGAAATGAATGTCTCTGGCCAAATATGCTCCAGTGCGCCTTGTGTATTTGAGACCGCTGATGCAACCTCATTGCCTTCGTGACACTCCTCTTGGCCATTATCGGCTACGTGGTATGCAGGTATTAGTTGATCTGTCCACTTCGCTGGTTACTCCCTTTTCTCCCTTCTTCTATCTTGTTTTGTGTATGCGGGACTCTGTGAATGCGGGTGGGCTTACAGGTCTTGGTCTGTGAGACTTCTGGCCCCTCGGCAGGTAAGTACTTTACCCCCAAACACCAGATGGGTTCGTGTGGTTCTCTGTCATTCCTGGGCTCGGGGTCCCAGATATACTGCACGATGCGCTTGCTGCAGCGGCCGATATCCGCAGCATTCATGGTTGATGTGTCGCTCTGGGTTTGCACGGTGCTCAGTTCTGGGCATTCAGCGGATGAAAGGTTGTCGCCGGTTCGGTTGCTACGTCAGTGTCCGGCGGGGGTGGGTCTAGGACATCGCCGGCCCGCTTGGGTCATGCGGAATGGGCCATATGAGCACTGGTGCTGCACCATTTGACTGAGAGGGCTCTCGTCAGGTGGAGTAGCAGGATGGGCATGGCATTTATGCTTGATGTTACTGGCAGCCCTATCGACAGTTTTGACGGAGCGTTTGTTCTGTTCTTTACTTTGCAGTGTCTTCTTCAGCGAGTGATAATTCTGGTGAAGTTTATACAAAGGCACGTTCGAACATATATATATAAACGCATGGCAGTGGCCAGACGACTCCATCAAAATCTAGGATAGCACCCCACAAAGAAGTATCTTACACTACGAAGACATAGTAGCGAAAAGTTTATACGTGCCGTGGAGATACCCACCAAGTGCACATACCCATCCAAAGCAGGCAGTGCAAAGATGCCGGACAGCTTCAGCGATCCAGATAGTAGTAGATACCCACTCAGGTGGAGTATGGAGAGCGATCCCACCCCGCAGATATTCACTCACCGCCCACCGACAAAGTGGAAAAACCCAGAGCCGCCGCCCCGGGTAAGTTTTGAAAATGACTACTACAATTCTTACACATCGCTTACATCCTTTTTAGGTACTTCCAGTACTGCCACAAGCAATTACGCACACAAAAGTGCGGCTTCAGGATGCCACGGTCCAAGGTGAAGCCGAGGGTTAAAAAGAACAAAGTAACAGTACCCAGTCTTCAAGGTACTGGCGCCGGTTTACTACGACTACTCACATGTTTATGCTAACGCCACAGAAGCCACAGGCAAAAACCATCTTACCCTGCAACAAGAAGCACGCAATACAGAGGGCCGCAGCTCACGAAGGACAGACACCTCTCTTCGCCGCCAAGTCATACAATTTGTTAGCGCAGGAAACACGGCATCAGATCTAGATCAAGAAATAAATCCACACTCTCCAGAACCTCTCCACAAACCCCAGGATCTGCCAACCGGAGAGTCATCTGATGCTGCCACGCTTCTAAGCCCATCCCTCGGAGTTGACAATGACCAATGCCACCTCGAACCGCCCGACGAAAGTCTTACTCCCAGAGTCACATCGGACATGGCCACACCATGGTCTCTGAACACAGAGGACTCCAGCGAAGACGAGGTGGTTTTCTCAGGGCGCCGAAGTCAGGTCGCCGAGCACCCTCCCAGAGAACCAGGATCGATATCCGTCGTCATTTCCACAGACACCCATAGCCCCGCCGACGACACGAGGCGGACCGTCCCTCTCGATATATACCCTGAAAGTGTCTCACCGTTTAGACCCGACATAGCATCAGCACAAGAGTCCCTGGTTGGACAGGGGCTGGGCGAATGTCCAGATTATATCAGTCTCAAGGTCAAAAGGGCAAATAAGAAGGAGAAGACGATGCGGAGGTTTTCCACAACAGACGAAGACGCTGTCCTGGCTGATTATATCGCAAACATGGACGATGAATACATGATGCTACAGGGCGGGCGCAGCCAGAAAAGAGGATCTGAAACGTATACCATAGCGAAGACAGGCCATTTACCACGTTCTAACGGCAGCACTGGACGTGCCGGTAGAGCAACATCATCTCGTATTGAAATCGCTCGCCGGCGTTCCTCGAAGGAGTGCATCGATCGTGCAGGATGTAGGTGGAAATATCCCTGCAATAGATGTCCTCATGCTAACCATACCAGGCAATGACCCGGAGGTGGAGCCGACAACACAAGGCCTGTTGGTTGCCCCAGGCACGGATGGACACGACCGGGAAAGCAGCGAACTGATCGACAATGATCTCGAGCACGCTGAGGGCGGTGGAATGAACTACACAGTGCTGTCAGACTCGTCCTCTGATACTGATTCTGCCCATGGAATCGAACCAGAGACTAGAGATCCCTCTTCAGATTTTCAACAAGACCATCAAGAGGAAAGCATGTTTGCATCGGCGAATGCGTTTGCTGACGCGCTGGATCTTGATCCCTACTACGGGTTTGACATCATGGACTTCAACCGACCCAGTCTGAAGAAAAAGCCCAAAGGGAATGGTCGTGGTTTCAATGCTTACTTGCCTGATAGTGACTTAGAGGCGGAACTCTTGAGTGCATGGCAGACCGACCGCGCTAAGAAAAGATCAAGAAAGCAGCAAAGAGAGCAACTTCGCTCTGAAGGGTTGCTTGGTCGACAAAATGCCGAGCCAGATCTCAGAGTAAAGTACGCAAAAGGAATGAACAACACCGAACTGAAGATGGAAATACGACTCTTTCTGTTGTCAACAAAGCATAGGTACCTTCTGAAACCTTCATTGTATTCTCTAGTACTCAGAATCTAACGCAAGGTGGCACCAGCAGCTTGGTTCTCCCTCCAATGGCGAAGCAACAACGAAAGCTAGTACATGAACTGGCGAACATGTTGTGTCTCACTTCCCAATCACGGGGTAAAGGAGCGAATCGGTTTCCAATCATGAACAAGACGTCTCGGACTCCAGGTTTTACTCAGCAAACCATTCCTCAACTGGAACGAACACTGTCGAAGGGCAAGTACGTCCAACGAGGCTCCAAATCTTGGGACCACAAGGCGACAAAACCAGCCAAAGGTCGACGTGGACGCCCCGACGCATCGGCAACTTACATGGATGGGGAAGTTGTTGGTGCTTCGGCACCGGAAATTGGCGCAGGAAACCGAGGGAGAGCTATGCTTGAAAAGATGGGTTGGAGCATTGGCACACCCTTGGGGGCTACCAATAATAAGGGTATTCTACAGCCGGTGGCGCATGTGGTAAAGAACTCTAGGGCTGGCCTTGGCTAGATTGATGTGCAAAGAGACACCTGTAGCGAGCTTCGCTAGTCACGTTGATCAAAGTTTGTGTTATAGAAGCAGCATGTCAGTAGGACTTCATGAAGTTTTCGATAAATAGGTACTGGTGGTTGCCCAAGAGGCACGAGGATTTTCAACCAAGGAGAAAGCTTGATGCAGTCAAGATATTTACGCTATTTTGTTCAATGTGTCAAAATCACCTCTTGGTTGCAAATGCCTGCACCCGGAGCTGAGCATGGTCAGACTTTCTAATATGGGTAAAAAGCTGTGATCTAGAGGCAAAGGCAACACCACAGGTGGCACATTGGCGGTCTTGTGACTGATTCTCGGCTTGTTGGGCCTTCTTCAGACGCTTTAGCTTGGCCTTTCCCAATTTTGCTGGAGTCACCGGTGGCTGCTCGTGTATCTGTGTTGCTGACAGATTTTGAGTTAGACCATCTATCGTGCCTGCCGGATTCTGTATATCATCGTCTATTAGCTGAAGTCGACCTTCCACACAATCTCGGGGCGCATAGTCAGTGTCACAATCCGAACTATCATTTGGCTCCTTGGAGGAACTGGAAGTAGTGCTGATGCCAGTATATGGGTTATCGTGATTGTCGAAGTCGTTGTCTTCACTCTCTGTTTCTGCATTTGAACTACTGCAATTCAGTGATTCGTGATTTGGTGAAGCTGACTGTGACTTCTTGTTCATGTCTAGAACAGAAGTTGAGCTGTTACACGGCAATGCGGTTGTTTGTTGCGTAGAGTCGAAGGCAGAGAAATCATCCACTAACCCCAGCTGCTTATTCTCCGCTCTCATTTCTTTTTGCAACTGTTTAACAGCCTTAATATGTTTCTTGCTTCGTTCGTGTGTCTCAAATTGTTTAGCACTCTTGAAGCTTTTATCACACACAATACAATCAAAGAGCTCTACCGCGACATCCGAGATATTGTAGCTCTTGTCAGAATCATTGTCACTGTGATCTTGTGACATCGCCCACTCCGGTGCGACATATTCGCGAAACTTGGCTTGATTGACTGCTCGTGACTTGGCAGCTTGCGCAGCAGTGGAACGACGAAGAAATTCTTGTCGCTGAGATTCGCTCTGAACACCGGACTTGTATCGTGGGTCACGCTTTTTAATGAACGCCACAAGCGACCGAACTGCATCGTTAAATTCCCGAATCCCATCCTCACGTAGACGCTTGTTCTCTTTCTCCATCAGCCGCCTAACTCGACGGTCTGGGGCCTCTGAATAACGGTATTTATCTTTCCACGCGAATGTCTTTGTTGTTGAGAAGCCACTCCAAGCCACGTAAAAGGGACGCACAACGTCCTCATATCCATCGTCACGATGGCCAAAGGTTGGATAGTTTGCTGTATTTGTTCTTTCGCCAGAGGTACTTAGCTCTTCCTCCAGAGCGAGACGTGAAAAAATCTCACGAAGACCACCGTAGAACCCTTCAGGGGCATCGGAAAACTCCATTCGAGGACTGAATTGTGAGAACAGTCCAAAAATGTCATTTGCAGTCGTGATTCTGGTATTGTTCGATAATCTGATATCTTCAGATTTGCCATCCTGCCCTAAGATGGCTTCTTGATGAGAATCATACCAGGCGCGCTCTTGAGGATCTGAGAGCACTTCGTAAGCAGCCTGGACCTCCGCAAATAGCTTTGTCGCGTTTTCCACATTTCCAAAGTTCTTGTCAGGATGTAACTCTAGAGCTTTTCTCCTGTATGCCTTTTTTATTCTTATTAAGCAGCCGCCGGATAGTGTCAGTTTTGAGTAAGCCAGGCAAAGAGTGTAAGAAAGGAAGGCGGGGGGGGGGGGGGGGGTCAAAAGTGGCTTACTCTTCTCCAGATGCGTCTCGAGCGACCTGCAAGAGTTCATAATACCCGACCCTCTTAATCTCCTCGACAGAGTTACCGGGTGCTTCAGTGTTCGTTGTGGAGTAGTATTGGCCCATTCCAGCTGTATTCGTTCCAAATTGTCGCGGCAGAAGGATTGAAAGAAATATGGACGAATTATGGTTGTAAAGTACCCGAGTACCCGCCCAGCTCTGATTCGTGGTCTCCAACCTCAAATGATATCAGTACATACAGGTGCTCGCTAGTGTGACGACTCATTGCCCAGCCTAGTGTTGAGGTCATTTTGTGATAATCTCAGAAGTCATCCTTATATACTTGTCACGCGGGATGGTTTTGTCTCTCGATTGTCTCCCTGAAGAGCTGCTACAACACGTCCTTCATTACTGTGAACCCTTCTCCACGGCTGCATTAGAACAAACAGCTCGCAGATTTCATGGCGTCACCAATGAACCAACACTATGGCGCTATTATTGTTTGACAGAATTCAAATATTGGGCACCTGGTCACGAATTGCCTAAGAGATTGACAGCTCCCATATCCAATACGGATTGGAAACAACTCTATGTAACGAAGCATACAAACTACCGCGCAACTACACGCCTGCTGAACAACATACTCTGCAGTCAGGCTGGGAGGATCGAGCAGATCCAAGCGATAACTGACCTTGGATACGATGCTAAAGATGCTCTTTCACATAACATCTCTGTGGGGTCTGAGGCAGAAGACCATTTGGCGCGGAGGTTGGTACTATTAACTTTATATTCTGCCTGCCATGTTTTTTTAACCATGCATCTACCATCAAAGATATTACGCTAGAGCGGTCTTGTCCTGTCTCCATCGAAGTTTTGCCATCCGGGAGTGGGAGAAACTCAGACGTGGAGAGGTTGTGTCTTTGAGTAGAGCGCTTGGCGCGTTCGACCTGTTCATTCCGGAGAGTGGGTTTGGCAGTCTCGAAGAGGTAGGCCAGTATCTTAAGTTGGAAATGTCATTATAACTGATTTGCTGAAGATTGTCATTAAATTGGATAATGTCACATCATTATTTATCGAACAACACCCACATTTTCAACAATCAACCTGTCGTGAAAAGGCTAGAGCCATCGCATGCTTCCTAAGAGCGAACAATTTCAATGGTATTGAACCAGGAAGGAGTTATCATCGCCTGGAGCATAATTTCTTAGGTGTTTCACTAAACGATCCTGCACACAACTCACTCCCTCTAGTCTCAGCTACTATTTACTGCCATGTTGCACAGAAACTAGGCCTAGACGCCCGGCCATGCGGATTCCCCTTCCACGTTCACGTGATTGTCATGCCTGCGACCGGATATGATGTCGATGATCATGCAGTCGAAGCTGGAAGGCGAGGAGGTCCAATTTATATGGATCCGTTCAGATCAGACAAGGAGACGCCAGTCACAGATTTGCAGCATCAGTTGAACTTCTTGGGAGCCTCCGCTGCGGAACAGTCGACGTTCCTTGGGAAGTCTGAGGTATCGGAGATCGTGCTTCGGTGCAGCAAGAACATATTGAACTCTATTCAGCACGGCAGTGATTTTGACGATGTACATTTTGCGTCAGTTGATTTGGTCAGTGCAAAATATGCCGCTGTCTGGTCATCTGTGCTACTTTCAGATCCGGCTCGGCCTATCGAGTTGAGGCATAGCCTTCCATCGTTGATGGAGCTTCTAGCCATGGAGTTTCCGTCAGATGTAAATCTGGTTGAGCACTTCATCACTCCTATTTTCAGCGGTATGGCTGAGCATGACAACATCTTGGAAAGTCTTCATATTATGCGGGCTGTGGACGGGATTCCGAGGGAGGTCAAGAAGCGCTCCGCTCAAGATGGCGGTGTCAAATATCGGATTGGCCAGGTTTTCAGGCATCGCCGTTACGCATACCGTGCCATTATTACCGGGTGGGATGTGGAGTGTGGTGCGGGTGAGCAGTGGATGAGACGTATGGGAGTGGACAATCTTCAGGATGGTCGACACCAGAGTTTCTATCATGTACTGTATGTGACTGTGCTTGATAAGTTTACTGATCGACTGTGGAGCTGACAATTCCAGTGTTGAGGATAGAAGTGTTCGGTACGTGGCAGAAGAAAGCATTGAGCCTCTTGTCACGGAGATAGCAGATTTGCCACCCAGCCTGGTTGCGATCGCAGGCAAACACTTCAAGAGATGGGATAGTGATAGAAGGGTTTTTGTGAGTAATATTATGGATGAATATCCAGAAGGTTAATAAGTATGGTATCTTGGTATTCTCGTATCCGAATGTACTATATTATTATATTAGTCAAAAATATTCCAAATGGTTCTAATAGGAGTTTGAATCTTAAAAATTCTACTCTTGTGGTGCTTGTTGGTAGTTGGCGAGGAAAGCGCGCCGGGGGAAGGTTTGGGGGGGGGGGAATAAGGGAGATGAACTCTATGTAAGGCAGCTATATAAAAGGCGGCAGGAGTAATAACTATAAAAATACTACAGATCCTATCAGTTTAAGAACAACACCTATATTAAGAATTATATATATATAAAGGTTGCTATTTGTAAGTATATTATTCATATTATTAATTATAACAAAAATCTTAATAAGAAAGAACTACAGAACAGCAAGATACAGGAGTTCTGCTATATATAAGCAGTGTAAAAGGTGGAGGCAACAAACAAACAATAGAATATTGTCAAGGTGCGGGCAGGATTACTAGATACTGGCAGGCTAAGTAGTAAAAATAACAGATTTAGCTGGTATTATGTTAATAGTCAGTTTTTTATTTTTAACTAGCTATTTAGATTAGGTTATTTTTAAATTTATAAATAAAATATAGTTTGAAAAGCTATAAATAAAATTTAAAAAGATAGAATTCTAAGTAGACTAAAAAATTAGATAGCAGATAGTTTTAAAACAGTAATTAAAATAAATCAGCTAAATCAAAATAATTAATAAATAAAATGAATATACTAAATCTATAATAGTACTTTTTTTATTGGTAAGCTTTATTCAGATTATTAGATATGGGGGCGGGCTTATTAAAATATTGATAGTAAAAGTTTTCAACTATTCATATTTAGGGAAAATAGGTTGGTTAAGTATAGAATAGTAGTAGTTTATTATATTTAAAACTAATATTTACTATTCTCAAGATCTAGTAAGATCTTAGAAGTTAAGTACTAAAAGAGGTAGAGATTATTTATTACAGTACAGACCTAGTACACCTGTTCTATCTATTTTACCCGCCTAATCTATTTTATCTGTTTAACCTATCCTATTCTAATAATCTTACTGCTTTTTTTAACTGTCTATATATAATGTATAATTCTTTTAATCTTTTATTTACTTCTAATTTTATTTATAGCTACTTAAACTATATTTTATTTATAAATCTAAAAATAATATAATTTAAATAACTAGTGAAAAATAAAAAATAAATTATTAAAACATTTTAGTTCCTATTATTTTTGTAATTTAATCAGCTAATATCTGTAAATTAGCTTATATTTTAACATTATATAGCTTTTTTTAAAAAGAAAATAATAAAATAATAGTAATTCTAGAAAAATTATATATTTTATACTTTAAAAAATTACTTCTGTAAATTAGAATATTATTAATGTATATTATAGTAAAGATATTTACATAGTCTTTTAAAACTTTATTTATTAGCTTTTAAAAGGCAGCTGGCCTGTTAGTTAGTTTAAATATTAATATTTTATATTTAAAAAGCTTATAGTATATTTTAAAAGTGGTTAGATTTTTAGACTTTAGATCTATTTAAATACAGTAGAAGCCCTGTTAAATGTTAAATTTAATAGAAGTTTTATATTTTTTTAAGTATTTATAATTTTATTAATTAGCAGATGTAGATAAAGGTTCTTTTTAATTAAAAGAGCAAGCTTCTAATAATTTATATATATTTATAGCCTTTTCCGGCTTTTTTACTATTAAAATTAGTAATATAAATAATATTCTACTAAAATAATATATCTTTTTTTAAAAGTTTTTTAATATATAATCTGGCGGCTTCTAGCTCTTCGGTTGTTGTATAATATGATAAAAATAATCCAACTAAAGGCTTCTTAAAAAGCTTAGGTTAATAATTATAAATATAAAGAGATAATATATTAAAAGTCTACTTTAAAAATACTTTTACTAAATTATAGTATTATAGTAGAAGCTTTTATTTAACTTCTTTTAACTTATTTAAAATTAAATTTTTTTTAAAAATTTTTTATCTTATTTAGTAAAAGAATAAATACTTTTAACTTTTATTTTATTAAATATTAGTAAAATTCAGTAGTTTTTATTACTATAATTTTTAGATCTGCAGGCTTGACTTTTTCTAATTATAAAAATATAAATTTTTAATAAATTTTTTTTTTAGTTTTATTTATTTTCATTCTTCTGATATATGTATTAGATTGCTAATCCTAAATTATTAAAATTTTAAAAAATTAATTTATTTTTTAACTTCTAAAAGTTTTAATTATACTAATTTTTTATCTTCTACTGCTAGCAGTAAATTATATTATTGAAAATTTTTTTAATATCACTAGTTTATTTTTTTTACTAATGGTAATTTTTATAGCTACTATTTTTAATAGTTTTATTTTTACTTTATTTTATAAGAATAATTCCTCTAGCTATACTAGCCGGTTCTAGTAATAATTAAAAAGTATTTTATACTATAATATTTATAATTTTCTATAAATTATATTATAAAATCCTAGGTCTAATACTAGGAATAGAGTACTTGTAAACAGTTATTTTTAACAGTAAAATTAAAATAAATTATATATATTAAAGAGGTTCATTTTTTTTATCAAATCTAGTTATACTTAAACTAGTCTACAGTTGCAAGATATAAATACTAAAAAGATTTTAATTTATATAGTAAATTTTATATTTATATATATAAATACAAGCCTTAGTAACCCTCACTACACTTGGGGCTAGTAAGAGACTAAAAAAATAAGGCAGTATAAATAATAGTATAGATAAAAACAGTAGAAAGTCTAGACTTTATTATTATATTAATAATAAAAATATAATTAATATATTATAATAATATTTTTACTACTACAACTACTACTACCACCACCACCGTTTTACCTATTTTTATCAAAAAAGTTATAAAATAATAAATTTAAATTTTTATAGTTTTCTTACAGTTAATTATATTTTTCTATTATTAGTATATATATAAAATATAGTTTAAAATAACTGATTATAATACTAAGCTGCTTATATACAGCTTGGTAAATAATTAAAATAAATATTATAATTTAAAACCTTTTGATTAACTAATATAAAACTATAAAATAATTATTTTTATTTTTATTATATTTATAAAATATAGCTGAGGCTGTTTTAAAAAGATCTGCTGCAGCTAATCTTTTATTATTTTAACTACTATTATTAATACTACTACTACTACTACTACTACTAGAGGTATATTTATTTATTTTACTAATAATAAATTTTTATTATTTAAATTATAAAGATTTTAAAAGATTCTTCTATAATTAATATAAAATCTAGTAGTTTAAGATATTTAGTATATTTTTAAATGGTATATTTTATAGCTACTTTTTTGTTTTCCAGTTTAACTATCTGTTGGTATTAAAAGAGATTATTAATAATCTTTATAAAAGGATTAGAAGAAAGAATAGGCTGTATAACTACTATATATATAAGTAAAGCCTATTTAACAATTATATAACTATTAATAGATTTTTAATAGATTTTTATATTAATTATATTATATATAGTAAAATAACATATTACTTACTGTATTATAAATAGTCTATAATATATATATATAATTTGATTTTATCTAAAAATTAGTTATTAATAGTTTTTTTCACCTTTTTTAGCAGCTGTAAATAGTACTATAAAATAAGAGCTAAAAATATTATTACTACTAATACTGCTGATAAGGCTGGCTATAGGTTTTTTTTAATAGTAAAAAATTTATAGTTTTTATTTATTATATTTTTACTAATATTTATATTTTTACTAATATTTTTTTAGTTTTAGTGTTATAGTATAATCTTATGAATATAATTAATATATAAACTATATAAATATTAGTATATATAGCTATATTTACTAAACTACTATATTTAAAACTACTACTACTATTATGTATAAAGATTTTTGATACTTTTAAATATAGTATAATATAAGGGCCCTGCAAGCCCTTCCAACCTTTGCAATCAATATTGCAAAGGAATATATATAAAATAGACCTAAGATATCAGCTATATAACAGCTAGGTAAGATAATTACAGAACTACCTAAACTAATAGTAGTTATATAAAATTAAATAAATTAGTAATAATATTTGAAAATATAATACTACTATTTTACCTGCTGTAAAAAATATTTATTTATTATATTATTTTATTTTTCTAGTTTTTATAATCTTATTATTTATACTTTCTAAAATAGTCTAGTAAATGATATTAGAACATAAAATATAAAGCTAAATTAAAAGTAACTTTTTAGATCTAATTATAAAAAGCTGTATATTAACTACAGAAAAAAACTTTTATATAAAGAAAATCTAGACTTTAGTTAAAAATATTATAAATATCTATACTTACTAAGATAAATTATAAAACTCTAAAATATTTTTAAAATTAGCTTTATAAAAATATTTATAAATAGATTTAAAAAACTCCAACTACAGTACTATAAAAAAAACTAGAATACGTATTAATTTATTTATAAATAAAAAATATATAGTATTTACAACTATATAATTTATTATATATTTATAATTTATTAAACATCTATAAGAACTAATAACTAAAATAAAACTTAAAAAATATATACTATAATAGCTTATTTGAACTATATTTCAAAAGATCTAGAGAATAAATTATTGTATAATATTATAAGAAATATACAAGAAGTGCAGTTTTATAAAGCTAAAAGATTATAATAATAATCTTTTTATAAAATCATAAGGAATTTATAGGGTGGGCTTTTTTATAATACTATAAAAAATACACTAAAAAGTATAGTTTTAGAAAACTAGAAAAAAGTTATAATAAATATATTTTTATAAAGCTATAAAAAACTTGTAAAGTAGATTATCTTATAATACTGTAAAAAATATATGAAAATATCTATTTATAATACTATAAAAACCCTATAAAAATTTATTATTATATAATAAAAACTAAAATAATAATTTTTATATAAACTAAAGTTTTTTTAGTAAAGAATACTGTAAAAATATTAAGTAAATAAATATTTATATAAATATAAAAAAACCTATATAAGGAAATTACTTATTAGGAAAATCTATTAATTAATTTATTATAGATATTATTAGTACTACTAAAAAATAGCCTTATAAAAATATTTTAAATAAAATAAACTGGCTATAAAATCATAAAACTAGCTGTTTATTATAAGGGCTAAAGGGTGAAATAGTATAGTAAACAAATCCCGTATTGTAATAGCTAAGATAGTAGTATTATATCTTAAGCTATTATTATTAATTTATTTAACTTTATAAAACTACTACTATTTTAAATAGTTCTATAACTACTTTATTTAGCTGTTATATAGCTAATATTTTAGGTCTTTTTTATACATATTTTTATAATATTAATTATAAAGGTTAAAAGGGCTTGTAAAGTTCTTATAACTTTTTTTTATATAAAAGGATTTACTTATTTATAATAGTATTATTAAAATCTCTACTTTATAAGCATCTTCTGCAGGAAACTAGAGTAGTAGAAAAAATAGTCTTACTATTTTTTATAAAAAGTTTAATATATGAACCTTATCTATAACTGTTTTATTTATTAGATTACTAGATATATTGTTTACTATCTACTAATTATTTTATAAAATATTTTTTTTAGTAAATAGTATTAATCTTTTTTGATTTATTTATTTAGATACTTTAGAATACTGTATAAAAAAGGCTAGGACAGCTATTTTTATAAAATAAAATTTATTTTTATATAAATAGAGTTTTCTATTTTAGACTTTTAATTTTTTTAATATTTTTTCTTTTTTTTGCTTCTACAGTAAGTTCTACTGTTATAATATAATAGTATTTTTAAAATATTTAGTTAAGCTGATACTATCTCTGTTATTACTATAAAATTAATAATAATATTTAGTATATTTTATAGAATTTAGTTTTTCTTTCTAAAAAAGTAAATTAATTTTATTTATAGCTATTAACTGTACTGTTTTTATTTTAAAAAGCTAACTAGCTTCTATATTTTTATTTTTCAATATATAAATCTTTTATTAAATAAACTAGAATTTTAGCTAACAGCTTTTAATATACTGTAAATTTATTTTTTTAAAAGAAGAAATCCTACTGCTGCTGCTACTACTGTTACTGCTGTTTCTATATTTATTATTGTTATTTTTATTATTACTATATTTATCATTATTATATATATTATTATTATATTTATTATTATTATATTTTTATTATTTCATTTTTATTACTATTACTACTGCTATTTTTTTATATAATTATATGTATTTATTAAAAATAGGTCTAGTAGTTTATTATAATAAATATTATTACAGCTCCTATTTCTTTAACTTTTATAAATTTTTATTTTTTTTATTTTTTATAGATTTATCTAAGTTTAATAGAACTGGCCTGCAACCTATAAGCAGACTAATAATAAAAAATAAAATATTTTTTTATTAAATTATTTATAATAGTCTGGTTTTAGATTGTAGTACAGCAGTATCTACTAAAATATTAGATTTTTTAAATAAATTAAATCTTTAATTAGATTATAAGCAGGCCTAGATCTGCAATTCTATTACATAGTTTATATTATATATTAAATAATTAGATTTTAAACAGCTGGCTATTTAAAGCTAATTTTATAAAAATATTTTTATAATTAAAGCTAGCCGGCAGCCGCCGCCCAACCAGATATATAAATACTATTATAGTTTTTCTTAAAAAAGTATTCTATAACTATATTAGTAAAGAAATTAGCTAGTAGTATAATAATTATTTATATTTATATAATAAATATTACTTTTTTATAAAATAATATTTTTTATTTTTATATATTCCAGCTGCTGTATACTATAAATATATACTATAATTTATATTAGATTTGTAAAGATTTAGAGTTACAGATAGTTTATAAAATATATTTAGTTTTTAACTTTTTTAAGCTTTTATTTAAATTTTTTATACTTCTATAATATAAATTTCTTATAAAAATATAGATACTGTAGGTTTACAGTAGGTTTTTAAATAATCTTTTTATTATAATATTTTTTTATTTATTTAGAGTTTTTATAGTTTTTTTATACTATTATAAATATAATAGTGTCTCTAAATAATATTCACAGCTATTTGGACTTTTATTTTTTTATAAAAAATATTTTTATAAATCTATTCTTTTTATTATATAATATTTATAAAATAAAAAAATATAAAAAGTATTATAAATCTATAGATCTGCAGATAGCTTTAATTTATATATTTATTTATTTATTTTTTTAATTATATAAAATAGTCTATTGTAGTGCCGATCTAATTTTTATTTACTTTTTTTTGTAGTAAGTTTTTAATAAAAAGCTAAACTTTTTAATCTACTATAAAAATAGTAGTTTTATAGTTTTTATTATAAAAGTTCTACTAATACTTATAAGCCAGCTTAAAATTTAGAAAAAAAATTTTATATTTTTTTAATATTTTGAAGATACTTTTTTAATTTTTTTATAAAATTATTTAATATTTATAAATTTAGTACTATTATCTGCAGATACTATATAATTATTATAAAAAATAATAAATACTTAATTAATATTTATAAAAAATTATTATAAATAAATTCTATAAATAGTAGTATCTCTATCTAATTATTTTTTTAAAAATTTATATAGTTTTATAAGTATTATTTTAAAATATTATTTATTTTTTTATTTAGCTGTTTGTTTGTAGATAGTACGCTATATTTAAATCTTATGTAATTATAAAAATATAAATAAAACTTAATTAAAAACTTTTTATAAAAACTAATTTATAGTTTATAATTATTTTTATAAATATACTATACAGCTGGAAAATCTTTTAAAAAGTTTATTATAAGTCATTTTTCTAATAGTATTTTATAAATAGAAATATAGTAGATTTTTTTACTATACTACTTTACTATAATTATAATATTATTAGAAATTTTCTATAAGTTTATATCTTCTCCGGCGCTTATAGATAGATCTATAACAAAATATATAATTTTTTTTCTAGGATTTTACAGCTGGTAGTAGTAATTTTAATAATATTTATTACTTTTTATAAAGTACTTTTTTATTTTAATATATTTTATATATATAGTAGTAGTTTTATATAAACTTAGCTAGTTTATATTACTAAAAGCTTTATAAAACTAGTTTCTAGATTTTTATTTTTATAAAATATTTTATAATAGAATTGTTATATAGTTTCGCGAAGATTTTTGATTTTAACTAGTAGTTTTTTAAATATACAGCTTTCTTATAAAATAAAACAGTTTTTAATTAAAATCTTATTATAAATAGTTTTTTATTTGTAGATGCTTTTTTCTAAGATAAACTACTTTTATAATTCTTTTTTTATTTTATTTAATATATTTTTATAAGGCTATTGTTTAATAGTACTAGTAGTATTTATAATGAATTAGTAAATAAATTTTTATAATAAATAAATTTTTATATAATCTTTTTTATATTTATATAAGTATTTATCTAGTTAGTATTTTTTATAGTATTCTTTACTAAAAAGATTCTACTTTTTATAAAAATTATTATTCTAGCTTTTATTATATAAGAGTATATTTTTATAGGACTTTTATAATATTATAATACATATTTTTATATAATTTTTATAGTTTTGTAAGAATACTTTTTCTACGGACTTTTTGTACAGCTTTTTTTAGTATTATAAAACTATACTTTTAGTCTATTTTCTAGGTTTTTTATAGCTTTATAAAAGTATATTTTTTATACTCTTTTCCCCGCTTTATAAAACTATACTTCTGGTATTTTTCTATAATATTATAAAATAACCTATTCTATAAGTTTTTTATAGTTTTATAAGAAAATATTTATAACTTTTTTTTACCTTTGTAAAACCGTATTTCTAGTAGTTTTTATAATATTATAAAATAATCTACTCTATTGGTTCTTTATAACTTTATAAAAGTATATTTTTTATAATTTCTGTTAGCTTCATAAAACTGTACTTTTGGTGTTTTTTACAGTATTATAAAATAGCCTATTTTATAGGTTTTTTACAGTTTTGTAAAAGTATATTTTTTATAACTTTTTTCTAGTATTTATAATCAATAGTAGCTTTAAATAAATGACTAGTTATTTTTTTTGATTTTAAAAGATTATTTAATTACTGCAGGGCTATTGTTTCTAACTTTTTATACTTTTTTTTCTACGACCTGCTTTTTAAAGTAAGGTCTTTATAATAGTATATTTTCTAGATTTTATAATTTTAATTTATATATTAAAAAAAGTTTAAAAACTATAAGCTGTTATACCTATTTAATCTGGTTTCATAAAAATCTTTTATTTATTAAAGGATATTATAGATTTTTATAATTTATTACTATTTTTATTAAATACC
The DNA here is from genome assembly GCF_003184745.1 of Aspergillus uvarum CBS 121591. NCBI lineage: Eukaryota > Fungi > Ascomycota > Eurotiomycetes > Eurotiales > Aspergillaceae > Aspergillus > Aspergillus uvarum. Next base: position 28,223 of record NW_020291395.1, on the reverse strand, counting down.
CTGCATTCTCTAGCTAGTACCTCTACTTTTTAAATAAATTTATAATTATAAAAAGTTTCTAATTATAAATGCTATAATTCTACTTTATAAAAATTATTCTTTATAAATAAAATACTACTAGCTTTTATTAGCTTTTCTGGTTTTTTTATAATAATATTCTGCTAATTGCAAAGGCTGAGATACTTTAATTTATAAATATTATATAATAAAATATTTATACCAGTTTGCAAAGCCCATAAACTTTAGAATATTTTTTATATCTTATAATTTAGACTAATTATAAATAGTAATAATATATTTTAGTTTTATATAAATACTCTTACAGCTAATTAGAAATCTTTAAAAGTTAATTTTTATTATTATAAAGTAGTAATTACTAAGTTTTATATATAATATTATATTCTATAGTAGTTTTAGTATTTTACAGATCTATACTTTATATATTTTTAAATTTTATAAGCATATTATAATATTATCTAAATAAATAATCATAATGTTATCTAGATATTTTGTAAACAGGGATTTATAAAGTTTTAGAATCCTATTAATATATTAAATTGAATTGAATTGAATTGAATTTATCATACACGCATATGTCAGCCCTATCGGCCGAGTGGCGGCAGGTCTCAGTCCGACGGTTGGGCAGGCCGTCGGGGTGCCGAAATTATATATAAAACATAAAAACCTGACCAGTTGGCCTTTGTTGGCCAGTTAGTCTTATTCCCTTTTAAAATTTCGACCCTCACGTAGTCTGTATAAAACCACGTAGATTCCCTCCCTGTATAGCGAGCTGGCGGTCTTAGTAGTCTCCGGATATACTTACCTCTATACCTATCTGGCCAGTTGGTTTTGTCGACCGGCGATCGCCGCGGCCGCCAGTTGCTATACAGTTCAGTGCCCAGGTCCGTTCGCAGTCTCTCTTTCACCAGTTGGCCCGAGGGCCCCCGGATATCACGGTCTCAATATGACGAATAAAAGCTTGCCGTCGAAGAAAGCCAGTTGGTTACTCCTCTTTATATATATAATATATATATGTAAAGGTATAGGTGGCCGGCAGGCAGACTGGCAGTTGGCAGCCCGCTTGCCCGCCGATGGCGGTCACGTCCCGGTGGACGCAGCGTTAAGAACGACGTCGGTCAGGCCCTGGAATTGACCTAGGAGCCTTGTATGTAGCATAAAGCGGATCGTTTGCCTTACTGTCTTCTCTCCGAAGAGGCGCCGAAAATCAGTAAGCCTCCCCTTAGCCCAGAGGGTGCCTATTAAAATATTAGTTAGTCTAAATAGTATAATTAAATTATTAAATAATTTATATTTTATTTAAAATACTATTTTTTATTTATATTTTTTATAATTCTAATTTTATAATAGGTTTTATATAGGTTTTATTATATAAACTATAGGATCTCTATAAGTTAATTAATATATTTATTAATCTATAGTAGTAGATAGATGTTTTTTATTATTTACTTATTTAATTTAACTTAATCTATATATATTTGTAGGCTACTATTTCCTTTATTAAATTCTAATATATCTACTAGTAATTTAAAGTACTGTATTTACTTTTTTATAAGTATTTTTATAAATAATTTTATAAGATTTTTTATAGGTAATATTTTATATATCTATTCCAGCCTTAGCTGGAAGTTTTTATAAAGTTTTATTTTTAAATTAACTTTTAGTCTTTATACTAGTAAGCTTACAGCTTCTACTTCTAGAAATATTATTTTATACTTATAGTATTATATTAGTTATTTTTTAATTAGTTTTATCTTATAAACTCTTTATACTATTATTAAATAAAGATTCAATTTTATAAGATTTTTTAGTATAGATTTTTTACTGTAATCTGTAATGTTTCTAGTATACAGAATTTATAAAAACAGAGTATATATTTATTAAATTTTATAATAGGCTTTTATTATTTTATTTAAAATATTTTTAAAATAATCTTATTTATTTTTAGTATTATAATTATTAGATCTATATAATTCTTACAGTACTTCTAAATTTTTTTTAACTGTAAGCTTTTTTATCTACACTTTTTTATAAGTATTTTTAATAAAATAGTTAGCTACTCTATCTACTAAATAAATATTATAAATATTAGATTTAGTTCTATACTGCTATTTATAATAATTTATATTTTTCATAAAAAATTAGCTACTTTTTTAGTTTTAAATTAGAATAAATTATAATTTTAAATTAGTCTAAAGCAGGTATTATAACCCTGTCTACTAGTTATTTTATAAATAGTCTAGATAGATAATACTTTTTTAATAAATAGCTTATTTTTGTATAGTTAAAACAAGCTTTTTTCTAAAGGCCTTAGTCAATACTTATAGTATTAAAAAGTTATTTTACTTACAAAACTTTTTTATAAAAAGATTTATTTAGATTTTTAGCTTTTAAATTCTTTTTATAAAGGCTGTAGATTTATAATCTTTTTTAATAATCTTTTTATATAGTGCTTTATTTTTATTTATTTATATTACCAATTTAATTTTAGGTGTAATCTTATAAGTAGGGTAATAAGATTTTATTTTATTATAAAAAGATTAGCTGTTTAGAAATCTTTTTTTAAACTGTAGAAAAAAATATAAAAAATAAATATTATTATATAATATTAATATTTTATACTTTATAGTTTAGCTTGGTTTTTATTTTCTTTTACTATTATAAATATATAAATTTAGATTTTTTTATAAAGCTTAATTTTAAGGATTTTTAACTAGGCCTTTTACTATTTATTTAAAGAGTCTTTTAGCTATATTTTGAAAAATTTAAAAAAAACTAATCTATTTTTTATAATAAGATTTAACTGCTTTTTTTATAGATTATTTAAAATATAGTTTAGATAGGCTACTATAATATATATCTTTTAGCTTTTATTTTAATTATTAATTTTTATAATTAATTTTTAATAAGTTATAAATATATAGTAAATAATATAGTTACAGATACTGTATTATTTCTTATTTATAAATAAATTAATATATATACTGGTTTTTTTGATTTTTATAGTATTAGAGTTAGAGTCCTCTAGATCTGCTTATAAATTCTTTTTTATAAGACTAATTCTAAAATATTTTAAACGTTTTATAATCTATTTCAGTAAGTATAGATATTTAGAAAGTCTTTAGATAAAAATCTGGATTTTTTATATATAAAAGTTTTTTTTACAGTTAATAAATAGGTTTCTATAATCAGATCCGGAAAGTTACTTTTAGTTTAGTTTTATATTTAATATTCTGCTATTATCTACTGGACTATTTTATACAATATAAGTAATAAGACTATAAGGGCTAAAAAATAAGATAGTATAATAAATAAATATTGTATTATAATAGCGAAAAATAATAGTATTATATTTTAAAGTATTATTACTAATTTATTTAACTTTATAGAACTGCTGCTGTCTTAGGTAGTTCTGTAATTATTTTACTTAGCTGTTATATGGCTGATCCTTGGGCCTTTTTTATATATACCCCTTCGCGATATTAATTGCGAAGGTTGGAAGGGCTCGCAAGGCCCTTACAGTTTATACTATAGTTAGACTTTTTAATACTTAGCTATACTACTAGACTATAAAATTAGCTAGAAAAAGTATGAGACTTATTATTTATTTTATTTATATTTATTTATTACTATAGGTAGCTGGTTATACCACCGGCCTATAAAAGTAGCCGAAGATACTAAAAATAGTTTTTTAATATATATTATATTATAAAAAGTAAACAATTAGATAAAGTAGAACTATAAAAATAAAACAAATCTCATATAATAATTAAAGTAAAATAATTTACTCTACAGCTGTTTATCCAGTCCGGAACTATAGCTATAAAATCGGTATAAAAATATACTTTTTAATATTTTAAATAACTAAATACTAGAAAGCTTAATTATATTAAAGGAAATAGGCTGTAGAGAACCCCTAGGGCTTTAGGTTAAAAATAAAAAATTATATAATATTATAAAAGTAGAAATCAACTATAAAAAGTCAAAAAATAGAATTATAATATAAAGAATGTATTAATAGTCTATGTAAATAACTATAGAAAAGATATAGATTTAGAACCCACTTTAAAAACAGCTATATAAAATAAACAAATTAAAAAGATTAAGAGAGGCCTGTATAGACCTGTAAGTATTTTTCTATATAGAAACTGTTATATATCTGGATAATATAACTTTAAATATAGAAAAGATGTTATAATCAGGCTTAAATTTAAATTAAGTTTAAATTTTGGTTTCCCAGAATAACTTTTCTAATTTAAGTCTGAAAATTCTAAAAATAATCTGAAATGTCTGATAGATAGTTAAATTTTCAAAACATAAAAGATAATTTAGAAATATTACAAAATGGCTGAGATATTAATTTTTAAAGTGAAAGTCCAAAACATTGATATTTTCGTATGGTATAGGTAGATTTATATATGTTAAATATTAAAAAATATAATTATGTAAAAGTTTTTAAATTCATTAAAATAGTAAAACCATTCAATCTAGCTATATACCTAGCAAGGCCTCAAAAAATATATTAATTATAAATAGTATAAGACGGTTTAAATATAATTAAATATAAAAAATATAGCTACGGCTTTTTAAAATAATGTCATTACCTTTAATATTAGTTTTAAAAATATTAAAAATAGTAGACTATTATTTATAAATTATAGCAGTATAATATTAAAATTAAAATATGATATAATAATAAGTTGGAATATATAAATATTAAGAATATAGCTATTTTTAATATAATATTAAAATATTTTATTAAATTTTAAAATATAAGTGATATAAAATATCAAGGGCTTAAAAAATAAAGATATTTCTAAGTATAAAAATAAATAAATAGTAAATATAAAAAATAAATATTTAAAAAAATATATAAAAAATAAATATATAAAAATTAAATATATAAAAAATAAATATATAAAAAATAAATATATAAAAAATAAATATATAAAAAATAAATATATAAAAAATAAATATATACAAAATAAATATGTAAAAATAAATATATAAAAAATAAAAATATATTGATAAGAATATTTTTTAAAATACTTTTAAAGTAAGAATATTTTAATAAATCATTTATAATAATATTTAAAAATTTAAAATAGCAGAATATAAGTAGCTTATATTACTATATATATTATAATATATATATTAAATATTAATATAAATATTTATTTATAGTAATATTGAGTATAGTTTGTTTAAAAACAGTAATTATATTTATATAGTTAATATAAATAATAATAGACAGAAAAAAAACAAATACAGCCTATATAGAATAAAAGAGTTGATATAATATTTTTATAAAATAAGATACTTTAAACTTTATAAACTAATATTTTCTTGGTAAAATTAAAATATAAAATAAAAATAATATAAATTATGTATACATATAGAGGCGGCTTGCCTAAATTAATATACAAAAAAATATTATTAATATAATATATTATAATTTTAAAATTATTTTACTGAGTATTCAGATTAATGTATATTTAATATTTTGAATTATAATATATAAGTATTTTTAGATTAGTAAATTTATATTTTAAAATTTTAAATATTTAAAATGTTTTTTAGTAGTAAATATGATATGAATAGTATGATTTCAAGAATTACTAAAATACTTTTTAATAAAATAAAATCTTAGTACTAAAAATAAAATACCTTTTAAAAATAGTAATAAATATAGTAGTAAAGGTAATTACTTAATCTAAAAAAAGTATTAAATTTAGTAAGATTAATAGAGAATTATGACATTATAAATAGTTTACAATTTATTTTTAGGTATACTAAAGCAAAACGTATCTATATAATATTTTAAAAATATAATAAATAGAAAATCTGTAAATACTTTAAACAGTTTAAGCTTAAGATTTAATTACTTTAAATATTATAAAATAAAATTAAAGTTTTTAAGATATTTATTTAAATTACTAGGTATAATAATATTATTATTAATACATATATAATAAAAGTCTCAAAACTTAGTGAAATTAAGATTAATTTTTTTATATACATATAAAACTAAATTAATAAATCGTATAATATACATATAAGATTACTTAACTATATTATACAATAATACTAAAATATTTGTAGTATTTATAGCTAATAGCTATTAGTACAAAGTAGTATATAGTATCTAAAACAATAATATATTTACAATTTAGAAGTATTTTAAAAGTTTTAGTTTAGATTAAAGTAGGGTAATAAGTAGGTTTAGTTTAATTAATATTATATAAATTAATAATAGTGTATTTTTTAAAGTTATTATTTATGGTATACTAAATAATACATATTATATATAATAATAGTATATATATATTTATATGTATTATTCTTTTAGTAGTATGTAAAAGATTCAATATAGTATTGATTATTTTAAGAAAATATAATAAATACAAGTCTTAAAGACTTTATTTTTTTTATTTTCTAAAATAATAAATAGTATTAGAATTGCTATAAATAGTTATACTATTTATAAATTTAGTAATTGTAATACTTAGAATTATGGATAGGTTAATTAAAATAGGTTAAAACAGATATTTATTTAGTACAAACAGATTCTTACTAAAGAAGTTAATAATAGTATATATTATAATTTTAAAATATAGCCAGAGTAGAATTTACTAAATATATTATTATTTTTAGAATATAGTAAGTATTTAGTGTAAATAGAAACTTATTATAGCTCAGTAATATAGTTTTTAATATAATATATAGTAATAATTATTATTAGTCAAAATACTAATATAGGTAGGTATAATATTTTAAAACAATATTTTATTAACTGCTTTAATATATAAAGAATATCTATTAACTCTATATATATTACGAAATATTAGAATTATTTTATTTATGATATATAGTTATTATTAGTAAAATTAACGCAAAATTAAATACCTAAATAGGGTATAAAGATATAAAAATAATAATAATTAGCTATATTGTATAAAACAAAATATTAATATAGTTAAGCTTAATCTATATTTTAATAAAAAAATTAAAAAATCTTAATACTTTTAAATAGTAGTAATTTACTTTTGAATATTAGGAATAATACTTTTACAGCTACAAATATTAGATTTAAACAGCAGAATAAAAGATACATTTTTAATAAAATATGTTTCAATAATAATTATAATATAAGAAAATTCTCTATATAACAAACTTAACTGACTGTTTTACAGTTAATAAAAAATATGTATTTTAGATATTTATATATATAATACAGTTATATTTAAATCCTATATTAAAAATATAACAAAGTACTTTAGTAGAAAATATTTTGAATTTAAAAAATTAATAAAAGTCTGTATTTATTAGAGTTATACTACAGCTAATATTAATATAAATAAAAATATAACTTTTAGTAGTATTGAAAAATATTATGACAGTTATAAAATATTCTATATAAAATCATTACTTATCAGAATTAACTTTAATATTTTTAGAATATATTAACTTGATTATATTATTAATAAAATTTAGAAAGATGACTTACTTTGTAGATTTAATATTCAAAAGACATTTATTATATAAAATAAATTTTTTAAAAATCTTTTCTAAATATTAACAATATATTACAGTTATAGTACAGAATATATAGTTTGTTTTAAATGATTAAAAAATAAGTATTTTAAAGAAATAGAATGAGCAGCAGATAATATAAATATATTTTATATAAAAATGGATATATTATTGATATACTTATTAGTATTATTATAGTCTTCATAATATATATACCCTTTATTAAACTGGTTATAGTTATAGTTTTTTAATTTTAGAACTAGTATAATTAGTATAGTTGTTATATAGATAGTTATGAAACTATTTATTTAATTACTAATATAAAAAACTTTTAAAATATTAAATATGTTAAAAATAATATATTTCTTTAATAGAAATTAAGAAATCTAGAACTGTAGTATATATATACTGATTTTATCTTCTACCTTTTTAAAACAACCGAAGTATTAAATCTTAAGATTAATATCAATATTTTTAATTTTTTTACTTTTAATTATTCAAGTTTTAGAAATAATAATTATTTTAATTATTTACTATAGGCATTTAGGTAGGATTGAGACTAGTATAAATATTATTAAAATAAAACTAAAACTAATTATCCAGTTAAAGCTGCTACTATTCAGATCACTATTATTTTTGAATTTAATTTATGTTTGTATACTAATTTAAATTTAAATTTTAGTTCTGATAATTTCAAAGCTTTTAATTACTTTTATAGCTGGTATAGTTATTTTGAAAATAGTATCTATTAGTATAATTCTAATTATTTTAGTTATATTTTTAAATGTTATAATTATAAAGGGTACAGTGTAAGGGCTAAAGGGTGCAATAGTGTAGTAAACAAATATCCTTTGCAGTAGCCAAGGTGGTAGTATTATATCTTAGGATATTATTACTAATCTTTCTAACTTTACAGAACTACTGCTGTTTTGAATTATTTTATAATTATTTTATTTAACTGTTATATAGCTAATACCTTAGGCTTTTTTATATATATATTTTTTTATACTATTAAATATAAAGATTAGAAAAGCTTATAAAATTTTTATAATTTCTTTTATATAGAATGGTTTATTTACTTAAAATAGTACTATTAAAATCTCTACTTTATAAATACTTTTTATAAAAATTAAAGTAGTAGAAAAAATAGCCTTGCTGGTTTTTTTATCAAAATATAATATATAGGTTTTATTTATAAATACTTTATTTATTAAATTACTAGATATATAGTCTACTATTTACTAGTGATTTTTTATACAATATTTCTATCTAGTAAATAATATTAATTTTTTTTAAATTTATTTAATTAAATTGTTTAAAATACTTTATAAAAAAGGCTAGTAAAGCTAATCTTATAAAAATAAAAACTCCTTTTATATAAGTAAACTTTTTTAGATTTTTTTTTAAAACCTTTTTCTTACTTCTGTGGTAAGCTCTGCTGTTATAATTTATTTTTTTTAAATATTTAATTAGCTAATTCTAATTTTATTATTACTATAGAGCTAAAAAATATTAATATTTAGTATATTTTTTACAAGAGAATTCCCTATAAAAAATAAACTAATTTTGTTTATAGCTATTAACTGTACTATTTTTATTTTTATAAAGCTAATTAACTTTTATACTTTTATTTTTTATTTTATAAATTTTTTATTAACTAGACTAAAGTTTTAGCTAATAGCTTTTAATATACTATAAGTTTATTTTTTTTTTTAAAAAAAACCTTCTACTGGTACTACTATTATTACTATTTTCATTATATTTTTTATATTTTTTTATATTTATGATTATATTTATACTAATTATTATTATTATTATTAGTTATATACACTTATAAGAAATAGGTTAAGTAGTTTATTATAATAATTATTATTATAATTTCTACAATTTTATTTTTATAAATTCTAATCGTTTCTTTTTTACAGATATATTTAAAGTTTAATAAAATTAGCATATATTGTGTAAGTAGGCCAATAATAAAAAGAAGAATATCTTTTTTATTAAACTATTTATAGTAGTCTAGTTTTTAGACTATAATATAAAAGTATCGACTAAAATACTAGTGTTTTTTAGAATATATTTATAACTTTTATTAAATTATAATTAGATTTAGATCTATAAAATTCATATATAATTCATAGTATATATTAAATAATTATATTTTAAATGATTAGCTGTCTAGATTTAGCTTTATAAAAATATTTTAATAATTAAATCTGGCCGGCAGCTGCTGTTTAATTAAATATATAAATATTAGTATAATTTCTTTTTAAAAATATATTTAAAAACTAACTGTAAGTCTATACTATTTATATGTTTATAAAATAATATTTTTTATTTTTATATATTCCTGCTGTTATATATTATAAATATATCATATAGTTTATATTAAATTCATAAAAGATTAGAATTATAAATTGTTTATAAAATATACTTAATTTTCAATTTGTTTTAAAATTCTTTATTTAAGGTTTTGATATTTTTATAATATAACTTTTTTATGAAAATATAAATAGTATAGACTTACAGCTAGTTTTTAAATATTCTTTATTATAATATAATATTCTTTTACTTAATTCCAATTCTATAGTTTTCTTACAGTATTGTAAACTTAGTAGTACTTTTAAATAGTATTTATAGCTATCTAAACTTTTATCTTTTTATAAAAACTATTTTTATAAATCTATTTCTTTTATTATATAATATTTATAAAATAAAAGAATATAAAAAATATCATAAATTTATAGGCCTATTTATTTATTTTCTTTAATACTTATAAGCTAGCTTAAGATTTATAGTTATTTTTTAATACTTTTTTAAATCTTTTAAAAATATTGTTTTGATTTCTTTATAAAGTTACTTAATATTTTCAAGTCTAGTACTATTATCTGCAAATAATATATAATTATTATAAAAATAATAAGTACTTTGTTAATACTTCTAAGAAATTCTTATTAAAGATTTTTATAAATAATAGTATTTTTATTTAGTTATTTTATTTAAAGTTTATATAGTTTTATAAAAATATTTTAATGTACTATTTATTTTTTCTACTTTGCTATCTGTTTATAGATAGTAGACTGAATTTAAATCTTATTTAATTATAAAAATATAAATAAAATCTAACTAAAAATCTTTTATAAAACGTAATTTTTAATTTATAATTATTTTTATATATATACTATACAGCTAGAAATTTCTTTTAAAAAATTATTATAAGTTGTTTTTAATAGTATTTTATAAGTAGAAATAAAGTAGGTTATTTTACTAAACTAGTTTAGTATAACTATAATATCATTATAAATTCTTTATAAATTTATATCTTTTTTAGTACTTATAGATAGACCTGTAATAAAATTTATAATTATCTTTTTTAAAATTCTACAGCTAATAATAAATAGTTTTATATAGTAGATATTTGATCAATTAGTATTCTTTTAATTTAATTATTAAAAAGATATATATATACAACCTTCTATAAATCTAAATTTAGAAAGATATAGTAGGTGTATATAGTAAAAAGTATAGTAAAAAGATTTTTAAAATCTAATAATAATTCTAATAAAAAGTGTCAAGGCTTCGCCTGATTGGCTGGGCAGCTCACCGCCTCCGGCAGTCCTTAGTTAGTTCTATAGAGATAGCCTGGAATCCATTCTTTTTTATACTTTTTTAGATTATAAGCTCTTCTGCTTAATTTACCTATTTTTTATTGAAAGTATTATTTAATATTATTTTAATATAATCTAATATTATCTCTATACTCTTTTTTCTTATTCTAATATTCTTAATAATTTATACTAAAAAATATATAGATAATAATACTAAGATTATAATTATAGTATAGTGAAGCTGCTGATATCAGCTAAAATATTAGATAAATAATTTAAAATTAGCAACAGTAGCGCTAACTACTAAAATAGTTAGTATTATTAAAAATATAAAGTTTTATTAAATAAACTATTAAATGCCCTACCCAATATTTTAATACTTTTTATTAATAAATAAAAATAAAATATCTGGAATTATACTGTTAAAAAAGTTTTTATTCTTATTAAATAAAAGATTTTATTAATACTCTACTGCTATATTTAGCTCCAGATATCAAATATCTTAATATATAAAAATAATAGTTTATATTAATAAAAAAGTGGCTTATAAATTTATTATTAAAAAATATATTAAAAAATATTTAAATTAGTTATTAATCTTTAAATATACTAATAATATTTTTTTACTTTTTATTAGATTATTTATAAAAAGGGGATACTTAAAAAACAGTCTGTAATTACTAGATTTTTTATAATCAAGCTATTATAATATAGAAAAATATTTTAGTTTATTAATATATTTTATTATAAATATACTAATATAAAGACTTTTAGCTGTAAGACTAATTTTTATACTATAATCACTTTTTTCTCTATTATTTAAAAAATAACTTCTTATTATAGGTAACAATTTATAAGAATAATATTTATAAAAATAAAAATAATATATATAATAATAATAAGTTTTTTAACTTAACTATATATTTTAAAAATATAGTTAAAAAATAGAAATAAAATACTAGCTATATAAATACAGCTCTAAAAAACATCTAAAAATAATAAGAACAAACTAAAGGATTTGATCTTAGTAAATATATTAAAAAGAAAATAAAAGAATAATATTATATATTTTTTTAAAAAACTAGCAGACAGCCAGTCTAATAATAAGTTTATCCAACTATGAAAGTCTTTATTATATGAGAAAATAAAAAAAATATCTTTTATAATAGTTTTAAATATAGTATTAATATATTTATAAATATATCTATTACTAAAAATCTAAATAAAAGAAATAAATCTATTATATAAATATAGGACTAATTTTAAATATATTTTAATACTGGACTTTAACTGCTTTATTAACTATAAGATATAGATATTTAGTAAGGTATATTAGTATTTTAATTTATTTAATAGCTTTAGTAAAACTAAAAAACATAAAAATATTAAAATATATTTTAATATTAGAAATAGTAAAGCTGTTAAACTAATTATAAAAATAAAATACAGTTTTAATATCTTTATAGCTTACTATCAGCAAAAAAGATATTTAAAAATTATAATATTATTAAGTATATTAAAAACTATGAGATTTTTAATCTTAATACTAGTTATACTATTAGATATATATAAACTGGTAAAGTATTTATTATTAAAATACATATTAATAATAAATTACTTTAATATATCTAACTTACAGCTGTAGATCTATACCTTTTATACTATTATTTAAATTATATAAATAAGCTAAAATTGATTATAATATTTAAAAGTATTAATAATAGAGTTATTAATAATCCTATATTTTAATATAACATAGATAATACTATAAATATATTATAGATAATACTATAAAAGTATAGAAAAAAATCTTATATAAGCTAATAATTAAAAAGAAAATCTATAAAACATCTGGAGTTGTAATATTTAATACTTAAAATTAGTAGAAATTAAACGTAAGAAATACTGCTTAATTTTTATTAATCTATTCATAAACTGTATAGAAGTTCGCCCTTTAAAAACCTTTAAAAATAGTTCTAATAATATATTAATTATATTTAATAAATAATATAAGATTATTACTAGTTAGTAAATTATTAAATAGTATCTAAACAGCAGCTGGAAATTTATAAAATTTAAAAAATAGTATAAATCTAAAGGTATTATATATTTTATATCAGTTTTATACTATTACCAGTTGCTCAATTCCTTGCATGCTTCCTCCGCCGCAGTTCTTTGATGTGCTTACTTAATTCCTTATACACTTCCTCTGCTGCAGTTCTTTGATGTGCTTGCTCAATTCCTTACACACTTTCTCTGCTGTAGTCTTTTAATATACTTGCTTAATTTTTTATATACTTCTTTTACTGCAGTCTTTTAATATATTTATTTAATATCTTATATACTTCTTTAACTGTAGTTTTTTAATATATTTATTTAATTTCTTATATATTTTTTCTGCTACAGTTTTTTAATATTTTTACTTAATCTTTTATATACTTTCTTTACTGTAGTTTTTTAATATACTTATTTAATTTCTTATATACTTTTTCTACTGCAGTCCTTTATTAAAGTAAGTAAAATTATAGAAAAAATAGTTTTTTAATTATATAAATGTAGGCCTGCTATATAACTGTATATTAATTATATAATTATAGGCCAGCTATATAACTATAGATCTACTATATAATTATAAAATTATAAATTATACATATTAAATTATATTATAATAAAAACTACTAAAAACCCTTAATCTAATATATGTAATTAGTATATTATTATAATTATATATAGTATTATCTATTAATTATTATATAATATTTATACTAATCAGCAGCTTTATTTTATATACTATATATTTTTTTAATATTATATAGTACTGGAACAGCCGGCAGCTAATAGTTTAGTAGTAGGAAACTATAGCTTTAGCTAACTATTATAAATTTTATTTATAATTAAATATTTTTAATCTTTTTTTGAATATATTAATTTTACTACTTTATTTAATCTAAATTTATATTCAAAATAACTATATCTTCTACAGTTTAGCTGTAATTTTTTAATATTTTTATTAATATTGATTAATTTTAATATTTTTAAATATACTGCCAGGTAGTTATATAGTATATAGTAGACTATTTAAAAACTAAACTAATAAACTAGTATATAATTTTACTAATTTAAACAGTTTATAGGATTATTAGCTAGCTGTATAATTAGCTTATACTTATAAAATATATAAATATATAGACTGTAACTACTATACTATACTAAATAATTTTAATAATCTAGTTTATTTTTTTTAAAAATCTTTTTAGCTATTCTAAGGGCCTGTAAGCTAAAATAGTAGAACTTTAAAATATTTATTATAATTTTATTAATTTTAAATTTAGATTTATTTACCAGCTTTCTCCTGGCAGTATCTAATAATAATACTTTTTATATATAAATATAATAAAATAGTAGTTTCTTTTTATATAAAAAATATTATTTAAAAATAGTTTATAAATAGATTTAAATAGTTTTTTAAAAACTAATAATATAATTATAATAGTACAGATCTAGACAGCTAAACACCTATATTTTAAAAATATTAATTTATATACTATAATTTTAAATAATATTAAAAAGCTAATTTATAATATATAATACAAGCTGCTCTTATTTAAAAAGAATAAATATATACTAATTATAAACTATTAGTATACTATTTTTATTTCTAGTATTTTTCTAGTTGGTTTCTACTGTTCCAGTTAAAAAAAAGATTAAATAAAAAATTATAAAAGCTAATATAAAACAGCTAAATAAAACTACTATATTTTATATTAATTAATTCTAAAAAACTATAAGATAAAAGCTAAATCTTTTTAATAGTTACTTTTTTAATTTTTATACAGCTAATTAGCTGATCTACAGCCGGCTGTTTTTATAAAAAAAGATATTAAATATAAAGTAGTTTAATTTTTAATATTATATAATTTAGTATAGCTGATATTATTTTTTTAAATATATCTAATACTGCTGCAGTACCTTTATATATTATTTATATTATATTAAAAACTATAATTTATACTACTAATAGATTTATAATTTTTTAAGTATTTATTAATACTATTTTTATTATAAGAACTACCCTGCCGTCTACTAAACCTATTTAAAGTAGAAAAAAATTAAAAAGGCCTATTAAAATTTCTGTTTTTTTCTAAACCAGCTAATAAAATAGGACTATTAATAATTAATAAACTATAACAGTTAATTAATACTATTTAATTAAAAACAGCTACTAAAGTTAAAGCTAAAATAAATACTATTATAAAATTTTAAATGCTAAGGTTTTAGAAATTATTAAATCTATAAATTAAAGCTAATTATAGATATACTAGCTAAAATAATATATCCAACTTATACTAAATCTATTAAATTTAATTATTTTTTAATAATAGATCTTTTTATAGTTAATCTAACTATATAAATATTTTAATTAATAAAGCTATTAGTTTAGTCTGCTTTTACTACTGGCTTATCTATATTAAATAAAAAATATTTTTAAAAAAACTAAACTAATCTAATCTTACTGCTAAATACTATTAATAGTATAATATTTTTATAGCTGCTTTTAGTAGATTTATTTTTATTTATTTTTATTAATATATTAGTACAGCTGGTAAATATTCTAGTTTTTATTTAATATTTAAATTAATATATTATAGTAGAAGCTGCTTATTAAAATACCAGCTATTTTTAACTGTAATATAAAAATAAAAAAGGGCTGGAGCTGGTAATATAATAAAAATATTTATTTATTTTTGTATAAATTTTAAAATATTATTTAGCTGGATAGTACTATTAATATTAGTACTTTAATTATTAGTAGTTTTAAAAAAAATCTAGTTAAAATATAAATATATTATAGTCTTTAGCACCCACAACTAGAACAGTATTTAAAAATTTAAATTTAAAAAAATATAGTAGGTATATAAAGTAAAAAATATAATAAAAAATATTAAAATTTAATAGTAATTTTAATAAAGAGCCCTGTAATCATAAACTTATCTAGTTTAATTAATTTTTTATTAAGTTTAGTAAATAGTTGGCTGGGTAGCCTATTATAGTTACTTTTTTTTTAAAAATTTATTAGCTATATAAAAATATTAATATATTTTAAATCTTATAGTATAATATATATAATTTTATTAATATAGCTATAGCAGCCCTGCTATAAAATATCTAACTATAAAATTATAATATAATTATTTTATAAAAGGTATAGATATTAATATATACTAATAATATTTATTATTTATTAAAAATAAAAAAAAGGATATTTTATTATAGCTGAGTATACCTTTACTGCTATATTTATAAATATATATTTTTATTTATAAAAACCTTCAGTAAGCCTTTTTATACTATAACTAATTTATTATATTAATATATATTTAACTAATATTAATAAAGGGCTATAATAACCAACTAGTAATTATTATTTATAATATATATAATTTACTAAATATTATAAAAAATTAAGAGGTTATTGTTTTTATTAGTACTTTTACAGCAGCTAATAAAATCTAAGCTAGAAACTAGCTTTTATATATTATTATTAATAAATTTAATATATATAATATATTTTAGATAGAAGATTAATTTTTATTAAATCTATAGTTTAACTATAAAAAAGCTATTTAACTTAAGGCTTTAATTAAATAATAGCTATTAATAGTAGCTATTCAAAAAGCCTTATTACCAGATTAGTTTTTATTAATATAAGATTATTAAGTCTAGTTTTAAAGGCTACTAAGCCAGTAGGTTTTTTTTTATATAAGTCTAAATATTTATAGGTTTTTTTTAAATATTTTTAGTTCTACCAGCCGCCCCTAGAAGTACTAAAAAATACTAAAAAAATACTATAATATTACTATTAATTTCTATTTTATCTTTTAAAAGTACTATAAATAAATATATTATATTAAAATAGTTGATTATTTTTTCAGCATTTCTAACTATTTTCTAATTAAAATTAAATTTAATATTTATCTAAAAACTAAAACTAGTACTGTTTAAATATAATTAAAAGATTTTATATATAATAAAACTAGCAGCTGCAGTTTTTTTTTTAATTAAATAGTAGTATTTAATATCTATTTTTATTATTAACAGTCTAATTAACTAGTTATTTAATTAAATTAAATAAAATATTAATATTTTTATTTTACAGCTGTAGATCATTTTTTATTTTTAAATAAAATATATTTTAATATACTGCCAGCTGTAGAAGACTATAAAAACTTAAATATATAAAATTATTATTTTTTAATAAGCCTACTACTATATTTTAAAAATCTAACTGGCTGTATACTGCTGTATAGTTTAAATAACTAAAAAGTAAATTACTTATTTTTATTAAAAACTTTACTAAAACTGTATTAAAAAGCTTGGTAGAAATCTATTCAAAATCTTAAATTTTATTTATTAAAATAAAAACTAGTTTTTATATTTTATTTATATACTACTAATCTAAATAGGCAATACAGTATACTATTTATCTAAAATAAAAATTAAAACTTTATTCAACAGTTTTTTTTATTATTTTTAGTAGATTTTACTAGTATTACCAGCTTTATTTATCTAAAAGAAGTAAAATAGCTACTGATTACTATAATTAAATAAAAAAAGTAATTAACTAATCTAGTTTAAATAAGTTTTTAAAGTTTAATAGTATTATTAACTATATACTTTAAGTTTTCATAGCTAGTATAGGACTAGTTCTATAACTAATAACTTTATTTAACTAATACTTATAATAAAAGTAATATTTAAAGTATTTTTAGAAGTTAACTACTATTATTTTTTATAAGTCTAATAAAAATAATTATAAAACATCCAAGACCTACCGGCCTATTATATTACTAAATATATTAAAAAAAGTTTTAAAAATATAATTACTATTTAATTTAGTTATTATATAAAAAACTACTTTAGTAGCTGTAGAGGCTGTAAAACTAAAACTATTTTATATATAGTAACTAAAATAATTATTATAGTCTAAAAGTAAAATAAAATAATATTAACTTTATATTTAAAAATTTTTAAAGTTTTTAATAATATTAGTTATATTTATTTATTTTATAATCTATATAAGTAGTCGATACCTTTTTAGATTATTAACTAGATTAAGTTTTTTTTAATAAGTACTATATAATTTTAGTAATATCCAAATATATCTACTTTTAAATAAAAATAAATATTAATATTCCCTAAAGCTTTTTATCATTTTTAATTTTATATATATTTTATAATACAGATTTTATAGTAGGCTGGTTTACTAAGAATATTAGCTATAATAATAATACTACTACTATTACAGAAAAAAAAAACTATAAGATTTTAAAATAAAACTTTTATACTATTTATAAACTATAGTTAACTATATATATTTTAGTTTTTATACTATTAAAATTTTATTTAGTTTACTACTATATATTAAAGTATCTAAGGGCTTGTAGTACTACTAGACTGATTTATTAGAGTATTTTAAAGCTAACTAGTTCTATTAATATTCTAATAATAAATTGGAATTTTATAATTTAGGTAAATTTATTAATATATTATTTAAAATAAATCTAAACTTTAATTTTACTATAACAGCTTATATTAACTCCTACTAGAGTAAAATACTTTTATTAATTTTAATTTTAATATTTATTATTAGTTTTATTTAAGATATTTAAATCTTATGGCTGTATAAAATATAAATAGTAGTTTTTTAGCTGTAGATTTTATATAAATATTTTATTTAATTTATTTATACAGCATACAGCTTTATTATAGTTTAAAGGTATTTTATATAAGTTATAAAAGTAATATAAAAATAAATTTTGATATCAATTATAAATACTTTTTTTACTATTCCTAGTTTTACGTTAGCTATCTGTTTTTATATATTTTTAGTGATAATAGTACTGGATTGAAAGATTTCTTAATGTTATTGTTCAATATATACCTTATTGATATATATTAAAATCCTGTACTTCTACTGCTCTGCGAGTCAGAACTGTATTTATTGATTAATATTAAATATTTTAAAATAATTTATTTATAAAGAATACTTTCATAGTAGATATTCTGAAGCTTTATTACAGCTATAAAAAAGAACTATATAAGCCTATACAGCTGTTTTTTAAAAAGATACTTCATTTATTTATACTAATAAAAATAATATTTTTAATAGTATTAATACTATAGTGGTATTAATATTAAATATTAATATAATATATATAAATATATCTAAAATATAAAACATTTATATACCTAAATTAAATAGACTTTATATAATATTAAAATATTTTTAAAATTATTTTTGAAGTTCTTTCCAAAACAGCTGTATACAACAATAATATTTATTAGTAATTAAACTATTATTTAAATAATTTTATTTAAAATATCTTTTTTAAATAAAATAAATCGTAGAGGTTTATTGAATATTTTAATATTTTTTATATAAAGAAAGTATAAAAAATCTGTTTACAGTAAATCCCTAGATATATTAAAATATATAAAAATAAGTATATTAATAAAATATCTAAGTAAACTAATAAATTATTTTTATTACTTTTTTAAATCAAAGCTAAAAGTAAATCTAATGACAGGTCTATTTTACATGCTGTTTTTAATACTAAATAATCTACAGCCTTTAGTAATAATTTTTTTCAAAACTAAAATCTAATTTTAGTTTAATATTTAAAGCTGTAGTTTTCAGCAGCTAAAAAAGTAAGACAAAAAATATAAATAATTATTTAAAATACTACGTCTTATACTACTGTTACTAAACTTATTTTTTTATGTTTTATTTTAGCTATTTTTATTTTTTTTAAAAGTTTTTACTAAACTACTTTATTAGTACTAGTATAAATATAAACTAATCATATCAATTTAAAACTTTATTTTAATTGGTTCATATCTAATATTAGTACTGATCATCTTTATATTTTAAAAGTATAATTAATATACTATATATTATTTATTATTTTTTAAATATAAAATTAAAGATTTATATATTATAAATATAGCTTTATAAAAGTTTTATTTATACAGATACTAAACAGCTTTAGATAATAAGATATATAGTTAATTTATATTGATTATTAAAATTTTACTTTAGTTTAAAGATGTATCATATAACTTTTAGATTTATTAAAAATCTAATTAATTTTACAGTTTATAATATTTTCTTTATAATAAATACAATTTTATATATATAAAAATAGAAACCTAGGTCAGATCTTATTTTAGAGGAAAACAACTACTAATTAGTATAACTAGTTAAAGATATTTTTAAAAATCTTATAAAGGTATTTAAAGTCTAAAACTAACAGTTCAATATATATATATATATATATATATATTGAGTTTATATATAAAATTATTTATATATTTATAAATAATTTATTATACTAGTTGCTGGCTGTCTGACATAACCGCTGTCCGCAGCTGAATAGGTGCTAGATATAAGAATAAATTTATTATTATTATTATTATTATTATATCCTTTACTACTGCTTTTTTAGAATAGTATTTAGTATTATTACTTGTATTAATAAAAATATTAATGCTTTAAAATTATATAGTATTTTCTATTTAGTTTAAAGTTAATCTTTTTATATTTAGATAGAAACATCTGATTCTATCTAGTTTTAATATTTAATTATAAATAATTTAAATAATATTATTACCATTATTATTTTTATTATAACTTATATTAGTATTATTCTTATTGATATTAATACCTTAGTTCTCATTTTATATAAAACTATTAATATAATATTTAATATTTACATATTGTATAATATTAGCTATTTCTTTAGTTAAAGTATCAATTATAGTAAATAACTGGTAGAAAATCAGCTCTTTTTAAATATCTATTTTAGCTGTAGTTTTTTTTAAATCAGCTTTATAAAACAGGGCTTACATTAAATAATATTTTTATATGTAATATTCTTTATTAATATTCTAAGCAGATGGATATAAACAATTCTTTATACAATAAAAAGATTTATAACAAATATAATATAATATATTTATTAAAATATATTAATATCTGAATTATCAGATTGTTATTATCTTGCATACATATGTATAAGTAAATAAATAATATAAAATTAATTAGTTAAGTAATCTATCTGTAAAGGGCCGGGATTTTTAAGAGTGCTGCTGAAGGTAGTGCCCGGCAGTAAAAGCCGCAGGCTTAATAGCACATTTCTTTTATAATATTCTATTCTTTTGATACATATATAAGATATTAAAATGACAGAATAAAAAAACCAGTAAATAAACAAATAAAGAAACAAGCAATAAAAAAAAACAAAGTTAGAGATAATTGAAATTTTTTAAATAGTTTAATATACTTAGATACTTCTTATAGAATTGGTATTAATAGTGTTATTAATATACTTACCAATTTTAATAAGCTTCACCTACGTTTTATTAAGCTGTATTTATACAGTATCTATATTATATATATATTTATTAATTATTTATAAAAAGATATATAATTAAAAAAGTTTTTAAAATATTTAATAGTTATAATATTAGTAAAGCTAAAGGCTTATGATAGTTAAAAAGAATTTAAAAATCTATTAAAATATTAGCAGATATCCGGTAAGTAGAGGGTATATGTAAGGGCCATGCGAGCCCTTCCAACCTTCGCGATATCAATCACAAAGAAATATTTATAAAGAAAGGCCTAAGATATCAGCTATATAACAGCTAAGCAAGATGGTTGCAGAACTATTTAAAGCAGCAGTAGTTTTGTAAAGTTAAATAGATTATTAATTGTGAGAGATATCCCGGGTCACGTGACCTCGGACCTCACCACTTCTGCCTCGAACGGGCCACGTAGCTAGTTACACACTCAATATCACAACATCAAGCTGTCACAGTAATAATATTTTTAAATATAATATTACTATTTTAGCTATTATAATAAGATCTTTATTTATTATATTATTTTACTCTTTAATTTTTATAGTCTGATTACTTATACTTTATAAAATAGTCCAGTAGATAATAGTAGAATATAAAATATAAAGCCAAATTAAAAGTAACTTTCCAGATCTAATTATAAAAGGCTATATATTAGCTGTACAAAAAAACTCTTATATAAGAAAAAGTCTAAATCCCTATTTAAAAACTTTGTAAATATTTATATTTACTGGAACAAATTATAAAACTTTAAAATATTTCCAAATTAGCTTTATGAAAAAGTTTTTATAAGCAGATTTAAAGAACTTTAACTATAATACTATAAAAATAAAAAAAACTAATATATATATTAATCTATTTATAAATAAAAATAATACAGTATCTGTAACTATACTATTTATTATGTATTTATAATTTAGAAGAAGTTAACTGTAGAGGCTAATAACTAAAATAAAAACTAAAAAATATATTATAATAGCCTAGTTAAATTATATTTTAAATAATTTATAAAAGAATAACGCTGCTGAATATTATTATAAAAAGGGCTGGGCTGGTTTTTATAAGCTTTTTTAAATACAACTAAAAAGTCTTATAAATAAATAGTAAAGGATCTAGTTAAGAATTTTTAAAACTAAGCTATATAAAAAAAATATAAGTTTATATATTAATAGTAGTAGAAGAAAATAAAAAACCAAGTTGAACTATAAGATATAAAATATTAATATTATATAGCTGTATTTATTTTGTATATTTTTTTATATTCTAAAAAAAGGTCTGTAAACAGCTAATCTTTTTTATAATAAAATAATATCTTATTATCTTATTTATAAGATTATATCTAATATTAAATTAGTAATATAAGTAAATAAGGAATAAAATACTTTATAAAAAAATATTAAAAAAGATTATAGATTTATAGCTTCTATGAAAAAAATCTGGAAGCTAAGACCCTGATAAGTTTTTTTATAAAAAGAGTTTTAGAGCTAAAATAATCTTTTATAACATTATAAGTATCTATAAAGGCCCCCGGATTAAAACCGTACTCTAATTATAGAAAAATAAACTATATATATAGATTATTATTTATTTAAACTATTTATAAAATAATTAGCAGGCAGGATTGCAGTACCCATCTTAGACTAAATTAAAATTATAACTTATTTTACTTTAAAACTAAAAAATAGCTAATTCTTTATAAAAAAATATTTTATAAAAATAAAGAGTATTATAAATAGTAGTATAGAAGTAAACCTAGTATCTATAATACTTACTAAGAAGATAAAATAATTGATTATTTTATTAAAAATACTTATAAAAGAGTTTAGGCAAAGGGGCTTACAGTTAGAAAAAAATTATAATATTTATAATATATTTAGAAAATATCTAAAAATACTATAAAGATTATATAAATCTAGTAATTATAATACCAGAGATAAATAAGATTATTTAAAAAATATTTTCAATAAAATAATAAAAGCCTATTATAAAGTTTAATAAATATAAACTCTATTTTTATAAATTTTATATACTAAAAGTACTGCAGGTTGCAGTAGAAAAAATTATGTCAAAAAATCTTATAAAATTAAATTTTTATTTAATAATAGTATAAAAAGCTTATAAGATAACTACTAATTAAAAGATACTAATATAGTACTATAAATATAAAATAGTATTTATAAAAGCAGAAGCTGTAAGCTTACTAGTATAAAAATTAAAAGTTAAATTAAAAATAGACTTTTATAAAAACTTCCAGCCGAAGTTAGAACAGATATATAAAATATTACTTATTAAAAAAAACTTTTTATAAGATTATCTATAAAAAATAATTATAAAAAAATAAATATAGTACTTTAAATTATCAATAGGCGCACTAGTTTTTTTATAACAAAAATAATAGCCTATAAATTGAGAATATAGTAAAACGCCTGTATAATTCTTTAGCTGAGAGATGTAATTAGTATTAGTTAAAATAAGTTTAGTTTTAACTAGTATATATTTTTAAATATAGTAAAATACGTAGTTATTTTACTATATAGATAAAAGTCTTAGTCAGAACAAACAAATAACTTAATTAAAAAAGTAAAATTATTATAAAAATAAATTATTCTAGTCTGCCTTTTATAGTTTAGAATAATACCTTCACAACTGATTATTAGTATTAATTAAAATTTTTAGACAGTCTTATATAAAATAAATTTTAATAGTAAAAAATATATATTGGCGATAACTGTTTTAAGTATTATTTTAAAATTAAAGATACAAATTTTAAAATCAGTATATTTGGATAAATTATAATGAAAACTAATACCTTTAATAGATAAAAATATTAATATTTTATGTATTTTACGATTAAAAATAGTATAAATAATATTAGTATTACTAATGATTTATAAATATCCAGTATTAAAACAGACAGTAGTATACTTATTTATAATATTTAGATTAAATTCTACTAATATCAATACTCAGATACAAAGCAGTTTGCCTTATTTCTAAAAGTAAAATATATATACAATTATAATATCTTTATATAATAGGAGGAGGGGGAGGTTTGCTTATATTAACTTTTTAATTTTTTTCAAAATTTATAGAATAAGTTTAATAATATTATCTTTAAAAATAATTCAACTTAGTATAAAATAAAAAGCAGGTATTTGTTTATAGATTAAAGTTATAGTAGTTAATTTTAAGTAGATATAGTTTAATAGTCTAGTCAGCTTAATAAAGTTTTTTAGTGTGCATTAATAATTTAGATTAGCCAACTAAGCTAGAAATAAGTAGTCTATAGTTAAAATACTGGTCTAGTTAGAAAAATTAATAAAAGCCTTATATAAGATACTTTAGTTAATATTCTAAAATAAAAAGTACAGATAGTGTTTTTTTAAAAAAAGAAAGATTAGAATACTTAATAATATAGTAGATTTAATATAACATCTTACTGTCTAGACGCAATTAGCTTAACCAAAAAACTATAGAATTAAAGTATTTAATATATAATCTTTTGTTAATATCTGAAATTAGTATTTACTAGATAAAAAATTGAATAGATAAACCGTTAAATAAATATTTTTAATAGTTTTATACCAATAGATTTTAATGATAATGTAAAATATAAAAATATATAATACAGAGGTGTCAATAAGTAGTAGGAAATTCTTAAATATATAATAAATATAAAACAGCAAAAATAAATTTTAGAATAGTTAAAAAAGTAAAAGTATATAGGGCGGAATAAATAAGTTAGATAAAAAATAAAACTTTTGTTAAGGCAGGTGATTTATATAAATAGAAGCAGGTATAAATAGTGGGACTTAATAAGTATAAAATATATAAAAGATATAAAATACAGAGAATGGGGAAATGCCCAGCAACTAATAAATAAAAAAAGATAAAAATACTACTAATATAAATAAATATTTTAAAAAACAATAACAGCTATTTTATAAAAGATAATATTCTGGACTGTTAAAATAAGAATATACTACTAAATTTAGCGCTGTATAAAAAATTTATAAATATATATAATAATATTATAAATTATCATTAGATAGAAGAATACAAAAAGTTAAGAACTCTAAAGAATTACTGTAGGCGGTCTGGGAGGCGGCCATACCAATAAACAGCAGAATATTGTTATAAATAATATAGACGGCAAAATGCCATATAAGGTCTCCAGAAGTAGAATTTATATTTATTAGATTTTATAGTAAATCTTTATTATATTATTTAAAATATTCTTAAAATAATCTTATTTATTTTTATTATTATAATTATTAGATTTATATAGTTCCTACAGTGTCTTTAGATATTTTTTAAATATATTATAAATATTACAGTTCTTTAATTATCAACCTGTTTGCCTAAATTCTTTTATAAATATTTTTAATAAAATAATCAATTATTTTATTTATTTAATAAGTATTACAGATACTAGACTTACTTTTATACTACTTTTCATAATAATTTTTATTTTTATAAAATATCTTTTATATAAAAAATCTTTCATTTTATTAATACAAACTAAAATAAATTATATTCTAATTTAGTTTAAAATAGATACTATAACTCTATTTACTAGTTATTTTATAAATAATTTATATAAATAATATGTTTTAATTAGTAGTTTATTTTTTATAGTTAAAATAAGCCTTTAATCTAGAAGACTTTATAAATATTTATAGTATTAAAAAAGATTATTTTAGTTCCAAAACCGTTTTTATAAAGAAATCTATCTAGTCTTTTAGCTTTTAGATTCTTTAATAAGAAAAATAGATTTATAATTTTTTAATAGTTCTTTATAAGATATATTATTTTCTATTTACTTATTTTACTAATTTAATCTTAGATATAATTTTATAAATAAAATAATAAAATCTTTTTTCTGAAAAACAATTAGCTGTTTATAAACCTTTCTTTAGACTATAAAAAATATAAAAGTTAGATATAGTTATATAATATTAATTATAAGGACTAAGAGTGAAATAGTGTAGTGGACAAATGCCTTATCGCGATAGCCAAGGTAACCACGGTTGTATTATGCCTTAAGGTGTTGTTACTGATCTGTCTAACTTTGCGGGACTGCCGCTGCCTTGGGTGGTTCCGCGACCACCTTGCTTAGCCGTCACATGGCTGTTGCCTTAGGCCTTCCTTTATAATTAATATTATTAAAAAAATATATATAAAAAAAGACCTAAGATATTAGCTATATGACAGCTAAGTAAGATAGTTGCAGAACTATCCAAAACAGTAGTAGTTCTATAAAGTTAGGCAGATCAGCAACAACATCTTAAGATATAACACTACCACCTTGGCTATTATTATAAGGCATTCGTTCACTACACTATTTCAATAGTAAAAAGATTTAGAGTACAGTAAGAATACTTTTATTCTTAAATAAAATTACTAATTTGTTTAGTAATTATTATATAGTTTAAATTAATTACTATAAATAATATATAATTATAATATTCCTACGCAGCCTTAGCAGTTACTAATTAAAAACCTATTTTGAATAAAGTATATATATTCTGAATATTACCTGTAGTGATATATAAAACAAATAAATGAATATTTATTAATAATTTATAGTATTTTAAAACTAATTTGCTACACAATTATTATACTACTAAAATATTTAAACTAAATAAAATTAATAGTATTAATATTGATTCTCCAGATATATCTATATACTTATAAATATTTTATAATATACAAAGTATACAGTAGGATATACAGCAGAATATGTAGTAAAATCTACAGATATAAAACTAAGTAAATATATAGTATTAATTTAAAAATATTTTATACTGTCAGATTATTATGATCTTGCATATGTATGTATGAGTGAATAAATACTATAAAGCTTAATTATATAAATTATTTATAATAGACTGGATTTTAAGGGTGTACTAAAGGTAGTACCCGGCGGCAGAAGCCGCAAATTTAATAGTATTTTTTTATAAGATTTTATTATTTTTAATAGATGTATAGAAGTATTGAGATAATAGAGTAACTATAAAACAAACAAATAAACAAATAAATAGATAAATTAAAAGTAGATAAATTAAAAACAGTAATGTGACAGCTTAATATTATGATATTAAGTATATAACTAGCTATATAGCCTGTTTAAAACAGAAGTAGTAAGATCTAAGATTATATAACCCAGGATATCTTTTACACCCCCTATAAATAAGGATGTTATATATATTATATATAAAAAAAAGATATAAGGCTGCTTGTATTTCTAAAATAAAAAATAAAAAAAGTATAGATATAGAGATATTAGATTATATAATCTATTATACTAAGTTATTTAATAAAATAAGTATATACTATATATTTAAACAGCTTTATAAAACTGTCAGCTACTTATTTTATTATTTTAATATAAATAAATTTAATATTTTTAGTATATACTTTATACTATATAAAATACTATTTAATTAATATATATTTTATTTTTATATAAAATTTAGGATTTTTAACTAAAGTAATAGTAGATTAATTATTAGTATAAATTACAGTAAGCTTGGTTATTAATATAAATATAATCTTAAAATATTAAATATTTAATTTAGTAAAAAAAGTTATAGCTAAAAAAGTTTTTAAATTATAATAGTTTAAATAATATACTTATTTTCT